>NW_024581076.1:5817472-6085547 GCF_017639235.1 Corvus kubaryi | reverse complement strand
AGCTGCAGCCGCCCCGGCCGCTGACGTCAGGGGCCCGGCCCGCCGGCCGCGCCCCGCACGGCCCCACGGCAGCGGCACCGCCCGCGGCCACCGGCGCTCCGGCCCGCCGCAGCCTCCGGGCCCCTGCCGCACGCAGGTCCCCCGCGATCCGACCTCCACCCCTCCTGCCCACCTCCGCCCCCACGCTCCTTGAGAGCGGCCCGTAGCCCCTTCCCCAAAACGCCCGGCCGTACCGCCGTACCCACCGACTGCAGCCAGCCCCTCCGCTCGTGGCCCCAGCCACGCAGACGCGCCGTGGCCAGAGCGCCCGCACCGAGCCAGCCCCGGCGCCTTCACCCCGCGGCTGTCGTGGGCACCCACCCGTAAGCCACGTTCGCACCGTACCAGACCCGGGTGCCGAGCTCCCGCCGGTACCGAAACCCCGTCCCTCCGCCCAGCCAGCGCACCCGTCCTTGCCCGGGGAGGCTGGTGTGAATCTGTGGGAGCGAAGCAATGCCAGGGACCCTTGGTGGGAATATGTGTGAAAACTTGCCTTACCAAGGCTAAGTGCATCGCAGGCGTTTTCTTCAAGAACAAACAGGAATGAGCTGCCCATTAATACACTTAAGCTAAAAATCAGATGATTTCTAAACATAAGAAAATCGGGTTTTTGACAAGTACTTTCAGAAAAGCTAACAGGGCAAAAATAAAAAATTACCATTAGGAAAGTGCTCTTCACATTTCCAAATGGAGCAAACTGATGTGGTAGTGTCTGCCTACATGGGACAAGATCTGGTGGCCAGGAGGTTCCATCGGTCCCATGTCGTGTGCTCTAGACTAACCCCATGTGCTGGAAAGAGAGTTGCTATAAAGCTCTGATGTAAGTAACAGTACTTTAAGGAAAATTAGAAAGTATCCATCCTTTCTAGTGGCTAAAAAGCCTGGAGGAAAATCTGTACAGGAGGAGCTGTGACGTGAGTTGGAAAAATCTTCAGTCAAGAACAAAGATCTGTTAGATCTACTGACCCTGATAGCCAAGAACCTTTCACAGAGGTGGACAGGAGCTGGCAAGCTGAGCATTTAAGCACTTTGTTGTTTCAAGGCAGATTTCTTCTGTACTGTCTTTGTCTCTGATGAACACATGCACCACAGCTTATGAAATTTGGCCAGACACTATTAAATCTGTGATTGTTCTGGAGAAAGATTTACGCCAAAGGGAACGAACTACATTCTAGATGGTTGGGATAGTCCCAATCATTTGCAAAGGGACTCCAACTTAATGCTTCCTCTAAAACCAGAGGAATAGGGGTTCCCATTACTCCTTCTCCTCCCCAGAACAACACAGCTTGATGCTGGAGGGGTGCTATACAGAGAGGAAAGAAGTTCAGTCCAGTACTGAGAGACAAGCCCTTGCCCACTTATTTGCCCACTGCTCCTCTCACTCAGCTCCCTCAGGTGCATACTCAGTGTCATTGCCTGAAACACACCTCCCCATGGAGCGAGGTTGGACTAGGTGACTGTTAAAAGTCCCTTCCAACTATAGGATTATTATAGGATTCTGTATGATTCCAACCCCTCTCTCTCTCTCACACACATCTCCTTAGCCTCACTGGCATTCTGCCTGCACTTTTTTCCTCCATACCTTCCTCCACCGTGCACATCTGAGGTCTGCATTAATCAGTGCTCTATACTTGCTGCCTTAGAGGGGAAAACAACCACCACAGGCTGAAACAGCACATCAATCCTCAGGCCATTCCCTCTTTCCTCCCACTATTCTCTACAAAGCAGCAGCTGAATGGGGGGCTGCAAAACAGGGTGATGGGCATGGGGACCACTCATCATGGCCTGTGCCACCGGAGAATGCTTGTGATCCCGCACAGAAACAACCAAGGTATAAACCAGCTGTTCTCCCTGAACAGGCTCCACTGAATCCTTTAGCCTAAACTGAAAGTGGGGAAAGGATACTATTTAATCCCAAAAGCATGTGTGAGTTTGTGAAGCTGCAGCAGTTGATCTGAGACTGCTGTTCAGAAGTTACCAGATGATTAGAAATAATTTATTTCAAAAACCCAAACAACACCATAAGAAAACAGTGTTAAGAGATATAGTATAGGTATGAAGATACCTTAGTATGTTAGCCCTGTTTATGGCAGAAATAACCAAGTTGGGGATTGAATAAAGTTCAAAACCAAAGAGTTTACTGACTCAAGATATCTTTATTGCAAAAGTGCATAGCTAGGACTACTTCCTTATTGCACTAGGATATATGACTATGTCTTCATGTTTTACTTGTTGGGAGAGGCAACACAAAGCTACTTAAAATTAAATTACCTTAAATAAATTTTAAATCCTTTGTGTATTAATCTTACCTGTTGTCCTTCGCCATCAGTTACTTACATTATACCTTGCTTTTAGGATTAGAAAATAGTGAAAATGTGTCTTGTGTGTTGGTATGATAATTATTCCAAGTATAAGGTTTTTCCTAAATCATAGAGAATGAAAAATGGGTTCGGGGAGTGGATAATGGTAGAGACCTCAGCAAATGTTTAACTCCTTCCCTACTGTCACAGCCCCTTCTCTGTGTGTTCATGTACAATTTTGCAATGTTTCTGCTTTAGCTAAAATAAATGAAAAGCAGAGGTTGTTCTTGCTCTTTCTGGCAACTAATTTTACAATGTTTAAGGAGAGAGTCAGAAGAGAAGCATTATGAACTAAAAGGGAAATAACTCTGCTGTGATTATACATACCTTGGCATTCTGGTTCATACTGTCTGCCAGCCAACCAAATGGATTCAAATACCCATGATCGGAATACAGGGAGTTTGAGAAATCAGGAGAGAAAAAAACTGTGTTGTTATTGTGCATTATTCCTTTGCTCTGATTAACTGTTATAATTATATTTGATTATAAAAATAAAAAACCAGATAATGTGGTCATGAAAAACCCATCCTTTGTCTGGCATGAAAATAAAGGACAGGACATCTTCAAGAGTGCCCTCTTTCAAGAATAAATTGGTCATTAGTTATAGTGAATTCAACCATACTATATAAATAGTATGACATTTATGGGGATTAGGTTTCTTGCTGAAGCAGGATTGGTCACTGTGTGACAGAGGACCTTATATTAAGGGGATAGTTTTTGAATTTTACAACAAGGTTTGTACTCATTAGAACCTTGATAACTCCCAGTTTTCTCTGGATTCACATTGTTAAGAAGCAGACAGCATACATCCAAATCCCAAAAATGGACTTTCGTATATGGATTTTTTTTAGTCTATAATTAGAAAAATTGTTCTTTCAGATACGAATTCTTCAATCCCTGTATTACAAGACCCCTTTTTCGCTAAGGCAGTTCCCTAATGAGATAACCTCTGTGAACAAAGGCTGTTCATGTAAGTAAAGGTTTGATAGTTCAGGCCCTTGCCTACTAATGACCCTTCTTGAAAAAAAATTTATTGTCCCACCAGTGTTTAAATTTAGCACTTGATTGCATATAGAATAATGCATGATCCCTTTTTCACTAAGATTGATGTCATCATTTGCCAGCCAGCCCAAGCGCTCCATGAATGCCAATAACCCTGGTATTTATCTGCTATCTCCACATGGGATTAAGGCCATCTGTGTAGAAGTCTTTTAGGACTTTACATACTCCCACTACAATTGGTGAAACCAAGTGATTTAAACATGGTTTGAAAACCTATTACTGTAGACAGAATGGATTTTACAGCCAAAATAAAATAAAGTTTTGTTTCACATGCACTGGTAGGTCAGCAAAGATCCTGCAAAGATACTAGAAGTGTCCTTCAGAGATTCTGAGCTGGAATACTTTTACCATGGCTGACAATTCTGCTTCCCAAGGTACCCAGCTCAGAAGCAGATATTCTTTTTCTTTCTTTCCTCCACACCTTCTAGAAGAAGGTAGTCTGGGTGATATGGACTCACAAGTATTTCAGTTTCATGAGATGATTCTTTATGAAGCTTAAGGACAATTTTACATATTCATTTTCCAATCTTACTTTTGAAAAATATTCTTTTCTTGTTCTGGTAAAGAAGAAACCTCCCACATAGGATGGTGAGAATTTAAAAAAGAAATAAAAAGCATGCCTATGATGCTGACTGAGGAAGGTTACTAGGCTTTTGCTGAATTCAACAGGGTGTTAAACGGTAGTAGGAGGAGAACATAGGTCCAGACTATGAAGAAATAAATAGACAACCTTCAGTTTGCGTGACCAAGTACACAGATCTTAATTATAACATCAAAATTCTAAAGCTGCATATGCACACATCTACTAGTGCAAAGTGGATCTGGGTAAAATTATTGCAAAGGGAGGGAAGAAGGACAGTGTTTTAACTGTAACTATACACTAAAAATGCTATTTATTTATTAGCCAATACATTTTAGAAAGGCAGGATCAGAGAAATGACCTTCCACATTTAATCTTTTTTATGTTCTTAATAGTTTACAGAGTTTTCAGGGAATTTGGAGGAGCAGACTTTGATTATATTTTTAAATAAAGAACATGGCTGGTGCTTGGGGAAACATCAGCTAACTGTACCAGTGGGTATCATTAAGAGAGAAAAAAGAAATTTTTACTGCTTAGTTAGACTGGAGCGAGGTTTAAGCATAATGATGCACAATTTAAATCTGATTTCATGTTAACAGACCCTCACATGCTTCCCCAAACACAGTCTGAGTGCATTTCAGAGCTAATTCTGCACAACAGTCACTCCAGCTTTTGATATGGAATAAAGCACTTGTTCAGTCAAACTCTGTGACAGGGTCAGATCCAGCCCTGTAGGATGGTGGGCTCGTGCAGCCTCAAGACTGCATTGCTTTTGTGTGGCCCAGGGCATTCTTCCATCCCACCAGTGGGGGATAAGGGGGAAACCTCCAAGGGAGAGAAAGAAACAATCACACTTTCCATAGGTCATCCCATGGGCCAAAGACAGAGCAGTCCTCATGTGTGCTCATGTGATCCATCTGTATATTTACACAAAGTAGAACAGCAGCACTATGAAAGGGACACTTAGGATAACAGTCTAGCAGCTGCTGTCTGCAGGCAGGAGGCTGGTAGAGAAGGGACTTGAATTTAGGTCTTTCGGCTCCAGGCAGCACATGTCTCAGCCTGAGACAGGAGATTTTCTTGTTCATTCCATGCACATAACAACCCTCCCACTCCCCGTAATGTCCTGGCTTTGTTCCAGGGAGGAAATCTAAGAAAGCTGGGAAAGTGTAATGGATGACAAAGCCATTTACCTCTAGCTCTGCTAGAAAAAATCCATGCTCAGTCAACTCCAGCTCACTGTGCTGTTCATCAGCAAAGTACATAGCTCAAATTTTGCCCAGGGCCTTTTATAATTTTTTTTTTTTTTTTTAATAAACTACTGTATGATGAAGGAAGTTAGAAGCACTCATTATGATTCTGCTCTGCTGTTAGCTCCTGGACCCTGAGCATCCAAAGGACCTTGTTTTATCCCCACTTTTTCCATTATTGCAATAGTAAAAGAAATCCTGTTATCAGCTGCTGGAAATGCATTTTTCTTGCATTGTTGCATAGCTGAAAGTCTTTGTGGACAGCCTTGTTCTTTCAATTTGTCTGTCACCCTGCTTGTAGCCAGGATTTTAACCACTTCTCTTAAAGAAAATTGAATTATTTTTGGAAATTTTATTTAAAAGTAAAACTAATTTTTACTAGCTTTGTAGCACTTCAACTTCTTTTCTTCTGAGGCTGTTGTTTGGGGTAGGGGGTGAGAATATTAATTTTTAGTTAGAGTAACATCCCAAAACTTCATAAGCAAAAAATTTCTTTATGCCCATATTTTCTAAACTAAGACCAGAAATATGAAGGTCTTATTCTTTGAGGTGCTGTGCCCTGTAGTCAAATCCAAACCAGGACACAAGCACCTGCTCACAGGAAAAGTAAAACTAAGTATGTCATTAATTGCCTGTTGGATTGGATCAAGCACCTTGCAGCAACAGCCCCTTACAGGCGCTTCTTTCCCTCCTTCCCAAAAACCCATGTGGTAAATGGGGCTGACCAAGCTGCAAAGCCAATGGTCTCTTCCATGGCAAGAGTCCTTCCTCTTATGAGCTGTATGATCAGCTTTTAAAACAGAAAAGGCTCTGACAGACAAATGAGCTCAAGGTTTTCCCTTCATTATTCCTGGCATTTACCTGATATCACGTAGGATGTGCTTGTGAATAATCCTTTTGTACAAAAATAACATTGTTTCAGAAGTGCTTATTTTACCAGTGATATCAGCAAGAAAGCAGGTTTTTTATTGTGGTTTCATTTTAAACTTGCTTCACCATCATGTGTATTAGAGTCTACTGGAGAACCATGTAATCTCTCATTACTGGGCTCTTTGGTTTTCTCTCTGTATCTTTCTGCTAAGTTTTATTATGCTCTTTGCCATGTCATGTCTGAAATTAGACTGAAAACACTTTGGGAAAGCAACTGAATGATCTGATTTTTATCAAGAGATGCTCTGAGAGAACATAAAACTCTCTCCAAAATAAAATAAAACCAACTGCTGCATCTGGAAATAAGGAGAAAATATCAATGCAATAAACACTCAACAAAATTGGCCAGTTTTTTTAAAGCTCTACAGGAACATGTTTGGATGTAGTAATGTCCTTGCATGATAGCAGGAGGCTGATGAGCTGTTTTGTACTCAAAGAAAGTATTGATACCATAACTTTTCTTTGTATGCTTAGGTAAGACTATGCCAAGGAATCCTGTTTCCTACCTCTTCTGACCTTCACACTTCAGCAGATAAAATTAGGTCTCTAAATCATTGCTATGATACAAACATTTTTCCTTGCCTTGAGGAGCACAGGAGTAAAGTTTAGCTAATCTACCTCTCACCACCTTTGTGGGTCATGCTGGAGTAGCATCAATGTGAAAAGGAAAAGCTTGGAAAGTAAAGGGAAGACTGAGTTGACAGAACAGGGAAGTCTGAGCTTACAGAACAGAGAAAAAATGAGCAAAATTTAACATTTTTATAGAAGAATGTGTTTTGTAGAACTAAGAAGTGCAGGTGGAACATAGGAGGTACAGTGTAGATGTGACAATCATAAATAGCTATTATTTGGGGAGCAACATATAACAGTGAGAAGAGAGATTCCAAGAAATTGGAATTACATAACTGAAAATTATACAACATAAAATATCATTTCAATCACAGGCCTATACAGACATAGTGCTACGTGTGGTTTCAGCTGCTCTTGTTAGAGAAATATGTAATAATTCTTATAAGAATACACGTTTAAAAATTCTATAAACTGTGATAGCATGAAAAAACAGAGAAATGTTATAGTATTTCTCAGATAGGTAAACAGGTATCATCTGCCACTTTCAGTCCTATTTCTGTCATATTTACTCCACAAATCTGAGAAAGAGTTGGACATTTACCACAAAGTGTGTGTTAAAGTAGGGCATAAACTCTCAGGAGCAGGTACTTGGAGAATAGGATGTTTTCCTAATGAGGGGAAATGTAGAAACACAGCTGAAATAGGATAGGAAGCTGTATTACATGAAGTCTTTTAGGAAAAGAAGGAAGGGAAGGGAAGGGAAGGGAAGGGAAGGGAAGGGAAGGGAAGGGAAGGGAAGGGAAGGGAAGGGAAGGGAAGGGAAGGGAAGGGATACACTGTAACTTGTCTAATGAAGTGATTGGGAGTCCTGGAGGTCTGGTTTATGAGCAAATGAATAGGTCATTAGAGAAGATTGAATTAAAGATCAGAGTGTAAGTGCCAACATGGCACAGAACAAATGTTGGGAATTGTAACCTCATTAGTACAGAAAACTATGAAACAAATTGCACAACTAGGTTTTCTTCTCCACAGTTGTCAGATGTATAAAGACTGTGGACATGACTGCTGCATCCACAAAGTATAGCATTCCCCTTGAAAGAGATCCTGTTTGTTGAAACCAACAAGCATTTTTTTGTTTTACAGCTGGGGCAAGTAGAAGGGAGCAAAGTAGGCTTTGTACTTTTATTCGAGGGTTCTATTTCCTTGGAAAGATAGACCTTTCTATCATAAGGCAGTATGGATTTCTACAACAATTCACCAAGAACCAAGCAGACCACTGACAGAGGACAAGACTTTTACTGTGTGGTTAAAGGAATGACAAAGATATCCTGAAATTTGTTATTTAAAAGGAGGAGGAAAAGGAAAAGGATAGTGAACAAGGAAGAGAAAGGGCTGTCCACTATTTCTAAACAATCATGTTCTGTTATTGAGTGCCTTACAGTTCTTTTATGGGAGGACCATGTTTCACTTCCCAGGGCATCTTCAGTTTCTCACAGGACTGCACCTTGTGGTCTTCTGAGTAACCACTCATGACAATATTTTTTTTTTATTATATTTCTTACAACATTTGATGACAGAGAAACAAAGGACTGGGATGCTGTCAGTGACATGTTTTGAAGCTAAGCCACCTATGTTTGAGCCAATGAAATGGTTAGATTGCCTTTCCAGATTTAAACAGTCTTGGAAAAGGAGAAAATGAGGTTAACTGTCTGGTTTCAACTGAACACATTTGTGTATTTCATACCAACTAAAATTTGTTCTGATTAAAAAAAAAAATAGACAAGTGGCTTTAACTTAATTTAGTAATTGCATATGGTATTTTCACATTAAAATAAAAGACTAATTAATAACAACTGTCATCTAAAACCCAGCCACTTTACAAAAGTACATTTCTCTGTAGATTTCCATCATGGTTTTTACTATGACTAGATTAGGACATAACATCAATACCTAAATACTTCATTGCTTGATAGACTAAGCTTCATTTGAGCTGTTCCAGTCTATTATGCAAATTGTATCATATTAAAATTTATTGATACATATTTAATTGGAAGATGACAGCATCTCTTATTAGCTACTTAAACAGAGACCAACAGCTGAAAAATATCAGCATGAAAGCTATACAAACAAAAATCTTGCAAATCAAAAGAATGTGCTTATTTGCTGAGATCTTACACTGAACAAAATCACTTCAACCCACAAATAACAATCACGTTAGTGAGTAATTAAAGCAAAGGACAAAGTCAGGACTAAAATATTCTATTCCCAATTCATCTACTGACTCACAGTGTGATTTTGCTCATTTACCACCCATAAAATGGAAGATGCGATAATGATAATGACAGGGATAATAATGCCTACATAAAAGAAGTGCTAGGAGTCTTAATGTTTGAAAAGAGCTTTGAGATAGAGCTGCTATATAAACACAGATTATAATTAACAAGGGACTGCAAGCTTGCACAATTTGTACATTCTTTGGGCTTTCAGAAGTAAAGATAGGTGAATTCCATATATCTGAGATACCACGAGTCCTCTGTTTTAAGAGCTTGTTTGGGAAATCATGTTTCAGAGATGCCATTACACTGTATTAGCGACAGGCTTTTAAGAGGACCTAACTATTTGCCCGTCATTAACACAAGAAACTTTAAAGGCAGTTCAAAATAATCTCATCACTGTGACTACTGGCTACAGCTTGTCTTGTTGTATCCTCTTCTTTGTAGATATGTGTAACAATGCATTTATATGAAAGACAGGAGAACAGGAGCTCGTGAACAAGGAGAAGAGGTTCAGTGCCTTAGTGAATGCTGAGTGCCTGAGGCATAGGTGAGCTTGGATACTTTCTCATACTATAAATCCATGCCACCGAAGTCTCTGAAAATGGTCAAACGCAACCCCAACAATCATTTTCCTGGCCAGTTAAGACACCTGCTCTGAGCACAGTGATATTCTTCTGTTGTTGAAAGCCTTTGAAAATAATGGGTTGCATTAGGAACAGAAACCTAGTAAAAATGTGGATAAGATACTTTGGAAAGGTGAAGTCTCCCTTGCTGAAAGGCAAATCAAAACAGTAGCTTTGGAAAGATAATATACGCAACAAAAGTTAGAATAATAACGAGAAGCAAATGTATAGATTATAGAACTTTGTAGAGCACAGCACAGTATCACTCTAAAACAAATCAAAGGCATCTGCAAAGGTACGTTGGTCTCTTTTTCTTATATAATCAATTAGACGTTTTTAAATGAAATCAGCTATAAAAAGAACATCTTTGTGGGCAAACCAATGATTAGTGCAGAGGAGCAGCAAAAACTCTTTTAATAGCTTGTTTTGTAGGAAAAAATTGTACAGGACTAGATTTGTGTAAGGCTGGCAGACTAGAGGAACATGAAGTGATACTAAACGGGTATTTTTAAGTACGCTTTTTTCTGAAAAATATTCCAGTGCATGACATTACAAATCCACTTCTAATTCCCCCCAAAACATGGAACTCTCTCAGGCCATCATGAAATGGAAAATGTTCTAAGTAAAGGCTATAAGAAAATGGTTTGATTCTTCTCGGCTAGTTATATTTCATTATCATTAATTAGGTTACAATGTTAGAAGTCTCCATCAAGTCAACATCATGATGCTGAGACATTAGAGGGATCATACTTTACAAGAGCACAATTTGAGTAAAAAACCAACAAGGTAAAGCAATTTAGCTAAGGCCACTGAAAGGGTCAGTGGCAGAAGAAGAGCAGCCCCTGGCTTGCAGCATTTGTGATGTATATATGGAGCATAAAGACAATGCTTCCAGCATAAATTGGTAGGCCATTGCAAACCTAGAAGAGCTCATAAAGCTGTAAATATCTTGCATCCAGTCTAGCTGCCCTGCCATGTTAGCTTTCATTGCCCCACTTATCTCTGTTTAGCCAGGTCTCTGGAGTGGCATCCTCCTCGTTTCATATCTCCATTTTGTTATTTAGTATTTCAGAGCTGGAGAACAGTTAGCTGGTAACAGGAATAACCACAGGGTCCCAAGAAGAGTTACGGGGAAGAAAGAACAGGATGGGCAGCAAGCATGTCACTTAATGTTGCAAGATTTCTCACTGCTGAAAGAGTTCATTTTGTGACAGAGTCCAAAAAATGCTCACATTTCTGTGGAAGAGAAAAAACATAGAATGCTGCAGCTTTCCTCTTAAAAAAAAAAAAATTGAATAAATCCAAATGCTATTGGGCAATGATCATGTGTCACAGAGTAAGAAAGATTGGGAGGAAATGCATTTCTTGAAAATTCTGTTTTGTAGCTGCCTTATAGTCTTTCCTGAACATCTACGTGAAATGCTCAGCACCGTTCTCAGCAACAGCCTAGATATTGCATGCATGAGGGTTGTTCTTCTGTTCTTAATTGAGCAGAAAGTATGGTGTATCTCTGATTTGTTAGTGACATTACTGGGGAGCAGGATCTTGGGAGAGATTTCTGAGAACAGCAAGTGTCATAAACTCAGATAGAGCTGACATAAAACATGAAATGTAAAACACAAAACTTCTGCGGACAGAGAAGAGCCATTTGTGCTGTTGTACTAAACACAATGTTTGCCAGGAATTTTGTCCACAAAACACTGAGGACTATGGGAACACGTGAAGACCCGAAAGCCACAGTGATAAGAGCAACAATTCCCTTATTTGTACCCGTGATAAGGGTGCACATCGTTTGCTCCTCAGAAGCCCTTTGCCACTTTTGTTTTTTACATTAAAATATCTTTGATGGGCATTGCTTGCAATAAGAAGGAAATTGTTTCTTCTCTTCCAGAGATGATCCAAAACCACAAAGAAGTGTTGCAATGAAGGCTTTAGAGATTGTGATTAGGCCATGTCCAATGGTTGTTTTGTGCTGTATTGATCCTGGCACCGCTCTTTTCAGCTGAGAAAATGGTAGATTTCCTATTTTTCAGCCTCATTTTGCCATGACCCTCCTGAGGAAAGCTGAGTAGGAGGCACAGAAGTGTGAGTGTCAGTGGAGACTGTTCATTTGTGAGGGTGGCTGGGCAGCATCCAAATGAGCATAGTCAATATTTTATGAAAGAAAGCCTTACAGAAGATTCACTGCCTCTTCTTTCTATCCAGGCTGGTGTTCTCCTTTTGCCTTCTCACAACTCAGTCATTAATACTCGTCTTGCTTCAAGCTTCATTCACTTACTTCATATTTGTTTTGCTTCAAACTTCATTCACATTCTTCCTAGCATCTTCAGCAGGCAGCTGGCCTGACTACTTCCATCTTCTTTTTCAGTGTCACTGCTGAGTCTCCCCAGGAGTTTCCAGGCCCTGTATCTGATCCTGAGTCCCTGTAATGTGAATGGGAGAGCTTTGTAGGCTGGACGTGTTATGTGTCCATCACTGGATCTCACACACACTTCAGTGGTAATCTCTCCATTCCGAGAATTTTGTGTCTGAAGCCTAGGATACACTTCAGATTTGAGCTGTAGAGAAATAAGGTCTGTGGTTTCAAGACAGTGGAGTCAGGATGTGGGGAACACAATTCCCATAAATGGCATATATGCACTCAAGAGAATTTCTACAGCTGAACAATGCATATATGGTATTTTGTATATGGTTTGGTGTAGGTGAAAAATATCCTAAAGTTCAAGAAGAAGCATTGAAAGCATTGGCTGGACAAATTCAGATTCCCATGGTGGCTGGCTGAAATACATTCTTAGCTTCTTGTCAGGTATCAATGCTAGCTGCCTAGGGGTTTGCCGAGCCTCCAGTGCTGCTTTTGCACTTTTAATTACCATTGCCACCACGGAAAAACTATTTGGCATATTACTGCATAAGTGACTAAGGACTCCAAGAATGTTCACACATTTATTCTGCAAATTTAGTAACTTTCTTTATTGAGTGAAAACTAAGGTATTTCTCCTATTTTTAGCTCTTTGCAATGTGTCCTGGTGATCTAGTCTGGCCTGGGCTTTCTTCCCTCAGTGACCCCCTCTGGCTTCTGTGTCACTGCCCTGCAACAATATTAAGATTTCAAATGAGCAAATGGACACAGTTCGCACCACCATATTCTGGTTTCTCCATCTTTGGTTTGCACTGCCTGCTCATCCCTCATATCCTATGCATAAGGCAGATTTCTCAGCATCTTTGACTTACTTCCTTTACGAATGGTATTTCTCAGGTTGTCAGTCCCACATCATCTCCAAATCTGCACATCTTGTTCTACATTTCCTTCTGTACGATAACCGCTACCTCCTATATATAGCAGAAACAGAACAGGCTCAACATATTGCCACTTGTCACTCTTATCCCACTGTCTCTCTCTACCCCTCTGTCCCATTTGCCATCTCTGGTTTCTGTTAGCAAACCAACTGAGCATTTAATCACCAGTGTTCATTTGTTAACCTTACAGATTACTTTCGCAGTGGGCACTGATAGCTACTCAGAAGTCCTTGTGAAGGATGCCCACACATTCACCCTGTTCCCTTCTCATTTTCTTCACTTGGGCAAGATAAGCCAATATATGGCCAAGTTTGAACTTCTTTTTTCTGCCTGTTCTGAGAGTCTCTAACTAAACTGTGTCTGTCCAAGTGTTCGATATTTGCCCCTCACCAGCTTTGCTGAGTCTTAGAACAAAAGCCAGAAAAGGTTCTGTAGTTATAATTTCTTTTGGTTTGGTTTTATTTTTAAGTTTTCGAAGCCAAAATAGATATCTGTTTTCTAAGTGCAATAGGCTCAATCTTCAGCTGGCATCAGATCAGTAGAGATACACAGTTTTTAGCCCAGTAGAATTTTTCTGTGTTTTCAGCTTCTAGTACACCTATCACTGCATAATCTGAGATCTGTGAACAGTTCATGTCACTTTAACAGGTACCACTTGTTACTGAGCATACACATGCTCATTGCTGAGCTGAAATCCAGCATGCTCCAGCTTCGGTTCTGTGAAGGTGGTTTAAGTTAACATATTTTTTCTCTTACAGCCAGGAAGGGCTAAGAGCATGCACCCACACACTTACAAAGACTCAGCATATGAATGGTAATTTATTAAGTGGCAGGACCCAATCACTTTCAGTTAGTGCCTATATTTTATAAACAAACTACTCTGTCTCTTCTATTTCCATTGGGAAATTTAAGGTCTGTGCCAAAGTGCCCTCTTGGAGCTTTGTTTGAGTCTGCCTGTGTTTCTAATCCTTCAGTCTTCACAGATTTTTACCACCACAGGCTTCTTGAAGCACACACAGCAGACTGTTCTTCTGTTCTGCTTTGGTTTAAATATACTCTTCTCCTACCACATTCTTAGTAAAACCTTTTGCCTTTGGGTATTGGAAGATACAAATGGACACCTCTCTCTGAAGTGTCAAAATCCATGCTTGACTATGATGCTGAGGTGACAGGAACAGGACAGGTTTGTTTCCTTTTCTGTCTGTAAATGTCAGAGATTCTACAGGCGATTGTCTATAATGGAATTACAGAACACATTCATTGTGTGTTGATAAACACATTTACTTAGATTACATATTTTTTCTTATTGTAGGTGAGCACTTACTTTCTCCCAGTAAGAGAGAACAGGATAGCACAGGCACCCTCCTTCTCTGCACCTGCTCCCCCAGCAAGCCTGGAGGAAACTGCTTGGGAAACATTTTGAGTGAACACATTTTGGATGCCCACAGAATATATTGGAAACAGGATCTTCTTCATGATGGAAAGGCAAGTCAGACCATACCCCATGGCAGAGTGAGGCAGGGGGACACTTTTTTTTGGCCTCTCCAAGCCTGACATTCCTGGAGACAAACTTGGTTTCAGGCCTCTCAGTGTGAGACCTGTCCACTCAGAGCAGAGCTTAAGCACCACCTCCAGATATACCAGAAGGACAAATGGTTGAGCAAGCACCAGCTCCACTCAGACCTGCATTTCCAGCAAGCTTGAGCTGTGGGCCATTTACTGTATACCCTGCTACAGGATTTTTACCTTCCTTGTTCTGGGAGTAATATTAACTCACCTGGTAATACTCTGCTCCATGTTCTGATAGTAATTTTACCTGAAACATTTTGTCCTTGTCCTAGTCACCAGCCTCTATTAGATTTCAGACATTTGATGGGATTTATTAGGAAATACAGTCATGTCAGGTGACCATGCTGCCTGATTTTTCCTAAAGAATTTTTGGGATCTTCCCCTACACATGTACATATGTGATCTCAGTTATTTACATTTAAAGCAACTTTTGGAAGTTCTGTATTATCTCACAATCCTCTAGCTGTTTTCTTAATTGCTTGAATCAGTGTCCATATTTGTGGAGCCTGAAATATTTTTACCACTTTTGTTTCCACTTCTGAATATGATTTGGAAGTTATTTCCAAACGTTAATTTTATAAGCTGCTGTCATGCACTCATCTTAAAACATACCCTCTTTTATGCACTGCTGTTTATAACTTCTTTGGAAGCTGAAACTTCAATATATTGTCTGACCAAAATGCATTTCTTCCTGATGATAAAATACATATTGTTTTATGATGCTAGGATTACTGACATCTGTTGGGCTCTCAGCAATTTAGCAAGATCAAAGGAAGAATCTTATTTGCACAACAAGTATAGCCAGGGCTGTAACAGTTAATGCTAATGAGATTAGCAGGAGGGATGTTAAATGTTATGTCTTAAAATAATCTAGCTTTCAGAAATTAGAATGATACCAAAAGTGTGGGCCATATAATCTGCCCACTGCATAGCTCATAATGCTGCTATCTGAATTACATATTTCCTGCTTTTGTTAGGATCCAGCTACCTCTTTGAAGACAACAATACATGCAGAAACACAGAAGCAATGCGAGCAACTTCTGCTCTTGTTGCATTTGACCCTCTACTTTGCAGTACGATCCACTTAGCTGGATGTCTGCTAAGTGGACAAATATGGGCCAGAAAAAACTCCCAAGCAGACGGAGGTAGGGTCTGTGCATGACTCTCTACTGCTGCCTGTGAGATTATTTTGCAAGGATGCCCATGGATAATATGCCCTATGGTAGCAAAGAAAGTTTATTTCTGATTTGGGAGGAGCCCTTTGAACTGCCAATGGATAATGCGAAGGAAATGTTGTAGCCAGTTAGTTAACTTCCTCCAACCTTCGTTTCAACACAAGGGAACATATCTGTGTTTGATCAGCCAAAAAATTACACACTCTGAACTCAGATTCTGCTTTGATCTTCCTTTGATCACACACTTCCCAGGAAAAAGGAACTTGCTTGCATTTAGTTTGCCTGCAGAGCAAGGAAACAGACACAATGAACAGGAGGTGGACAACACATTGTATTGATTCTAATTAATAAGCAGTTCAATTCAGATAAATATATATATATGTATATATATATATATATACACACACACATATAGATGTAAGTGGAAAAAACATAAATAATTTGAAAGACAATGGACACGAAAAAAGGGATATTTTCTAATGTTTTTGAAATCCAAGGTTCTACTCTGCCTTCGTTCATGGTCAGTGGTTTATTTAGAGAATATTATTGCAGTGGGTTCTTTCATTAGTTGTATACCTCATCTTTCCAGTGTGAGGATACAACTGAGCAAGATGTAAATTCACTTGTGGATGATCAAACTTTATAATGTGAAGTAATGCCATCCCCTTCTCCATCCTAGATGAAGCCACTGTTAAATGTGGCTTCTCAGCCTGGAATTGTCAGTGAGCTCAGTAGTGGCTAGCTGCATTTTTTGCCGTTATAGTTTTTATTTTGTGGAACATTAGAAAGAAAAAATAATTTAGGAATACAACGTTTTCCTGATTGGATGGTGAGGTAAATGAGAAGCCATGCCTCAGAGAATGTCTGCCATGTCTAGAACCCAAACCAAAACACGACACATTCACAGACACAGAACCCCAGCAAAACCCTTGTCCTTTCCCAGCTGCAACTTGCACAGCTGTGGACACCAGTGCAAAGCTCAACTCAGCACTGTGGAGCAAGAACAGCAACAAAATAAATATCAAAGTTACTTATGCTGCAAGTCAGTGAATTAGATAAAAACCTAGTTTTATGAAGTAAACCTTGATTTTTTAGGTGAGTACACAGATGAGTCCATAACATCTCACACTAGGATTCTAGGACATGTAGCTCTGGATGAACTTGCTCTCCTGGCCTTCTAATATTTATTTCTCTTAGGAGAGGAGAAAGGTGTACTTCGTCATGCACTGAAGTTCAAACCAGTTGAGGAAGTCAACTGTGCCTTTTAGATAACTACACCTCCCTACCTCAAGGCAACCTAATTTTACTTTCTTAAATATTGGGCTAATAATCTTACACCAGAAATGAGGTTGTGTTTGCTGATGTTTGGTAGTGGCCAAGTGCCCAGGACAGCAGAGGAACTGAAAGGTCAGTAGTATTGCCCTTGTGGAAATAAAACTCAAAGTACTTTCAGAAGCATTGCTAAAGGTACCTTTCAAACTTGGACACCGCTCCAGAATAAGTCAGGAAGAAATTATGGGGCAAATCTATCCGTGTTTAAGCCAAGTATACCCTGATCATCTTCTGATACAGGCATATAGGCATAAGATAGTCACATTCTGGTAGCACATCCTTTGGGGACCTTTAATACTTCCTGACAAAAATCAATTGGCCATGAGAAACAGAAACAAAGAAAATTAAGAAAATAAACATATGATACACCTCAATCTACCTGGATTCTCTGAAAGCTACTATAACATTCATCATAAATTATCTTGCAAAGTCTTGAGTTTTAGAAGCAGCAGTGATGGCCACATTCCACCACATCTCCTGCACCATCAAGTAGTTAGAATCACACACCACAGGTGTGTGGAGGTGCTAAGAGGGAAAGGAGACAGCTATGCCTTTATCTGTCCTCCTTCTGTCAATGCTGAACAGAAAAGCAAATGTGGCACTGTCTCAGCCACATTCATAAAAGAATGAAGGAAGTTCTACTAATTACAATGATTTACGTTTAGCTTCTAACCCTGGAAAAAGACAAAAACAATAGAAAAAGTCGTCTTAAGAAATAGTCACTTCATTTGCAGAGAATAATGCAATGATGAGCAATAAGAGGCAGGATTTATAAAGAATAGATCTTGCCTGACAAAGATAATGCTTTTTTTATGGAATTACCAAATTAATGGATGAGTGGAACAGAATAAATGTAATACTCTTGGATTTAAGCCATTTTTTTTAAACAATTGGTCTGGTCATCCTCTGCCTCAAAGCCAGGCAGCTACACTGATATAAAACTGGAGAGCATGAGAATGGAAGACTGCCTCCTATGCTTCCCAAAAATGTCCTTAAAAAGTTCGTCTGAACCTGCTTGTGCAAAAAAATATCTCATTTGGTCTGAAGTCTGGAATGAAGGACTAAAACAAGGCTAATAGACAAAGAGAAGAACACCATTTTATAGGGAGGACAGGTAAATATTTAAGGATCAGTCTTTGGTTTTGCCTTATTTAATACTTCCAGTAATCACAGAATTACAGAATAATCTGAGTTGGAATGAGCTAGAAAAAGGAGTAAACAACATATTAATGAAATTCATAGTGATATACTAAATTGAGAAGTGACAAGAAAAAGACATGGGACAGGGGGATTAGAGTAATTAGTAACACAGCCCAAAAGTAACAGAACAAGAATCACCTTGGTAAAATACCGTAAAGGACAGGACTAGAGAAAGGAAAATTAGCTTGGAAGATGATTTCTAGTAGAGGAAGATTCTTTGATGGCAGAAATGTCATAAGGACTAAGAGGATAAAACCCAGCAAGTTACTTTCAAGCATCTTAGGAACATGGTAGTAGAAAAGGTCAATGTAGTTTGTGTGTGCATATGCAAATATGCAGCAGCACAGAGAAGCAAGAATCATTCTCTGCAAGACTGAGATTAAATGTGTGGGGAATATTGCTTCATTTCTAGTGAGACTTTCACAGACTATAGGGCAGTTTAAATAACCACAGCACAAATAAGAGCACTGGTGCTCACAAATAAGAGCTGGTGCCCTAGGAGTGATTAAATTAGAAATGCATAGATTGAGCAGTGACCAAGTATGTGATATTAACATTGAAAAGGTGCAGCTAGCAAGCAAGAAAAGAATAGAAGTAGAGGCAGCAACAGGAACAAAAAGTCAGCAAGAACAGGTTTGCAAGAGAAACCCAGAGGACTTTTATCTCTGGACTGATTTCATGATAGGCATAACAGACATAACAGCTACACAGCCTGGGCTTGGCTAGAGATCCATGCCAGACTCGATGTGCTGAATCTTCTTATTTCCCTTACTCTTTTGGTTGTACCTTGGGCTCAGTTCTCAGTGTCCTGGCTCTTGCTCTGATTGCCCTGGCCTTGTTCCCAGCTGGGTCTC
Source organism: Corvus kubaryi (assembly GCF_017639235.1). NCBI lineage: Eukaryota > Metazoa > Chordata > Aves > Passeriformes > Corvidae > Corvus > Corvus kubaryi. The sequence goes on along the minus strand of NW_024581076.1, from coordinate 6,066,430 downwards.
TCTTGACATTAAGCCAGACATCCATATTCTTTGTTTGAGATACTATCCTAGAACATAGAGGTCAGAACTCACTCCCATCAGGACGTATTTCCACAGGACCTATTTCCCTCCTAGCAACATAGTATTTACAGTGATTTCTGCATTGGTATTATTTTGAGATCTCAAGAGATTTATCTGGATATTTCTCATGTAGACCTAATTGAGATTCTCTCCAAGCCTATTTCCAGCATGAAAGAAGATGCAGAATTTGCAGGTAAATAATGAAATAAGGAATGGGAGTCCAGTGAAAAGAAATGGGTGAAACCTTGGAATGGTATTAAAATATGACAGAGAATGTGCTGGGGTAAAAGGGAAATTGTCCATAAAGAGGAAGCCTATGGAGTGTTTGGCACAAGTCAGTAAACATAAAGGCTGACACACTAGAAAAGATGACCAAAGCATCTAGACAGAGCCAAGGTTAAAGCAGACATGGAGAATTTTCTAAAGGGTTACGTCTTACATTGGTAGGTCATGTTAAGAAAGATGAAGAAAATGCTTTTTGTTCATCATAAAATACCCAAACATTGTCTTCTCTTACTCCCTCTCTCTCAAGACACAGCCTTTACGGTCACAGTACATGTGAAAGGTCAGAGATTTCTGCTGCAAAAAAACCGCCAAGAATCTTCTCTCAAACATTTTCTCACTGGAAATAGCTCCCTACATCCACAATTGTCCTTTTATAGAATGAATTTTAATAGGTATCTTTTTTCTTTTGTTCCTTCTGACTGCTTCAGTTTTATTGTGGCTTTGCCTTTGTTTTCATTTTCATACTCTTTCCATTCTACTGCATTATGAATTCTCATTTTACTTGCTGAAAGTTACTGTACATATATTTAGAATACATGGGGGTGTATGTGGATACAGATATTAATAGATACATAAGCATCACATAGCTCTCATTATGTTCCAATATTATCAATTTTATTCACCATATGTCATGCTATACAGTTCTCACCTTCACTAACTTTATATGGCTGTTTGCACATGGTCCATTAAAACCACATACAAATATCTAGTATTTCAGTATTCAGGATACCTTTTGATTATGTTTCTTGGCTCAAATGTGATACAAAGAACCTGGTAATGAAAAAATATCAAACTAATGTGGCTGAAGTTTGCCCCGAAGAAGGAATTTCATGATAACTAAAGCAGCATCAGCATACCACATTTAAACAATGGGCAAAAACATCAGCATAGACAATCAGAAAACAGGTTACATCCTGCTCATCAGAGGGAATTCATATTCATTTTCATTCCACAGCATTTGTCCTTATTTGAACATCTTAAGGCCAAGAAAAATAAAACCATTCTACTGTCATCCAGTACTTTATAAATCATAGCATTTGAATATTTTGTTCTGTATGAATGGCTGATGTACCTAAAACTAGCACATCTTTTTGTATTTTAAAACTTCATTTTACATGAAGACACTGGACAGAACACAGCATACTGCCATAATAGGCAGGAACTGATGTTTTAAGAATTCGGCTCTGCAGGTAACAAGAAGTTAAAAAGCAGGAATAAATTCCCTTTTGATATAATTCAAAATCTCACAGCCAGATACTGTGTTTCATTTTGATCTCTATGCACTGCACTTTCAGCTCCATTTTCTAAGGCATTATAATCATTCAGCCATTAATGTTTCTCATCCCTTTCCAAACCTCACACCAGATAAAATCAATCCCTGGGGAACATCTCCAGAAAAGGAGATATTGTGGAGCACAGAGCAAAGAGGTTTCCCTGTAGCACCATGCATGGTCGTAAAAGGAGGGAGGAACCAGCAGTTTTTAACCCACATCTTCCAGCAGCTGCATATACGTACCTTGCTCCACAGGATACAATCACAGTCATGTATCACCCCCATTAGGATCCAGACTGCGTATCTCTGATTGTCATGGAGACTGTTTCAAAGTCTTGCTGTGCTTCAGCAGCAGCAGCAGCAGAGGACAACAGCACTTGGTCTTAAATGGCTGAAAAGAAAGCAACAAAGCACAGCATAAAAGGCAAGGAGCTGTGGCTGAAAGGGATATGAGTACAGCAAGACACACTTCCAACTACTGCAGAGGGCTAGAGGTGTAGGTTAGAGCAACCTTCCAGAGGTGTATAACTGTGCCTTCAAGATAAGCACAGGAAGAGTGCTCTCAAGGATAGCACATTTCTCCTCCTTCTTTCTCCCCCTCAATCTAAGTTGCTGGGGTGTTTTAGATTAAATGTTTTAATTAGGAAACTATTTAGTTTACGAGGTCTTCTGCTTTTTCATTCCCGTGGTCAGTGTAAACATACTGAGTATTGGAGTAAGTGATGGACAGTGTCTCGGAACGAGAGGCAGGCAGAGACACAGGTAAGTGCAAGGCATTAATAGAGTGATAGTTTGCGAGACCTGAGGCAAAGAAGTGATTTTCAGAAGAGTGAGGAGACAGTTTTGTGTCAAATAGCAAATTTGGTAAGAATTGCAATTTATGACCATCCATAAGCTATTTTCAAGTCAGGTCAGTTTTCAGAAGAAAGAGGAGTGAAAGGTACAGCTGAGCAATATAAAATGCAAACAAACATAAAATGCAAAATGCAAATGCAAAACCAACTGGGTTTAATCACATCTCAGAAAAAAGAGTCATCAGACCAAACTGTCACTGTAAGTTTACTTAATAAAATAGAAGTATAAACCTCTGAAAAAATGGTTGGTGTCCTGCCTGTCAAGATCTATGTTCATATTACCAAAAAAAATCACAGCATTTCTTCAAGGACTGAGCAAAAGCATTATGGATGATTCCAAAGTTTTGATCTGAAACAGTACTTTGAAAATGGGAAGGACACCATGACTCGCAAAATGGGAGTAAAAGGTTACACTGAAATCAGAGAAACAGTAGATCAAAAGATGCCTCCACAAGCTTCTTCCACAGCATCTAGATCAAACTTGATGTAAGAAGCAGATCTGCTGTGGAACAAACCAATTCACTGGAAAATCAAGCTCAGAGTAAAAATGAAATATTTTCCTTTGGAAAATGAGAAAGGTGAGTTTGATTAGCACATATGCAATCTCATGGTAATAAGCAAAGCGGGTTTCAAATCTCCTGGGAATATCCTAGGCAAAATTCTGCACCATGAAATCTTCACTGCTTGTTCTTAAAAGGGTGCAACTCTTTGGGGGGAGAAAATTCCTGTAAGAGATCCTTCCTCAAGGAAGACATGGAGGAACAGGAGCTTGAGATAAAACAATTGCTAATGTCTGCCAAAAGAAAAAACATGCAGAAATTATGAGAGTGACAACAGAGTGACATTTCTAAGAAAAATATTAAGATCAAGGCACCCTGCACAAACCCAACAGATTCCTGGTGCTGTCTGTGACCTGGAAAAGCAGTTGACTGCAGGCAAAGCAAAAGGGAAAAAAATTGGAGAAAATTAGTTTAGGTGCTACTTAGGAGTCTAGAAACCACATGGGTTTAGGAGCTGTGTGGGCCTCTCAGCTTGGGATGCTGGAACAGCCTGCAGAGCAATCTCTTTGCTCCCAGTGGCCATCAGAACCAGCAGGACACCACCCACACCAGCACAAGCATTAGGTGATGACACTGTACAGTGCCTGTGCTTATGTGGAATATTTAATCCAGCTGAGAGACAATTGCACCTAATTAACAGACAGCTCATGATTAAGGTCCACTGCCTTGAGCAGGATCACTCTGGCTGGTATCTGTAGACTTCTGCTGGTTGCAGCACTACTGTGTTTCATTTGCACACAGAGGAAGGGTGTGAAAAAGTAGGTAAGAAGCAGTTCTGGGATGATGAATTTTGCACTCTGCATTTTCCTTTCTGGCTAGGTCTAGCAGCTGAAAGTAGGTTTTCATGTTTGAAAATTCAAAAACTCACTTATTTACCACTCTGCTGTGCAGGTTTCCATCCCTGGGAACAATGCCTGAGAAGACGCTGCGGATCACAGAGTATGGTGGGGCAGAAGAAAACACTGTGTGAGAGGGTCAGATTTTCCATGTGAGACATTTCATTTAATTCTGAGACAGATTTCACTTTGTGGGCCTCTTCCTAAGAGATCATTTTATACATATAACAGAACCCAAATTCCCCTAGTTTCTCTCATATGTATGAGGAGCCCTGTAAAATAAATATCAGTTACACAGCAAATTGCCTTTACTATACTGTGCACAACTTTTTTTTTAATCCAGTCAATTACCTGGCTTCATGTAGAGAAAATTAGCAGTAGTGTAATTTCTTCTCTCTCTCATGGATAGAATTATACTGTCATTTACATGTCAGACACCTGTGGGGTGACTGGTTCCCAGGAATGCTGTGAAGCTTTTGGTGCCTGTCTGTTCCCAAGCTTTTTTGACCCAAGCACAGAGCTGAAGCCATTTTGTTCAGAAATTACATACCTCCCACATGGGAGGCCTGGTTACAGCTTTAATTAACATGTAATAAGTACTTTTCCAAGAAAAAAAATATTGATTTTATTCTCTCTATTTGCAAAGCATAACTACTCAGACAGAAGGTGATTGTGTTAATAAACGTTTTGGCATCTCATCTGCGACAAAAGGGTAAGAGAATTGGGATTGTTCAGCCTGGCGAAGAGAAGGCTTTGGGGTGACTTGATTTGGCCTTCCAGTGCCTGAAGAGAGCCTACAAGAAAAGATGGAGAGAGACTGTTTCCAAGGGCATGTAGTGACAGGACAAAGAGGGTAGATTTAGATCAGGTATTAGGAAGAAATGCTTTACTGTGAGGGTGGTGAGGCACTGCCACAGGTTGTGCAGAGAAGCTGTGGATGCCTCATCCCTGGAAGTGTTCAAGGCCAGGTTGGGTGGAGCTCTGAGCAATGTCAGCTAGTCGAAGGTATCCCTGTCCATGGCAGTGGGGTTGGAACTAGGTGATCTTTAAGGTCCCTTCCAATGCAAGATACGCTATGATTCTATGAAATAAAAGCTCTGAAGGACAGCACAAGAAGGCTACTAGAGACCAAACAAATCCATGTGAAGCAAATGTCAGCAGCAAGATACTGGAAAAGACAATGTAAGCTGATCAAAATGAGATTTGCAGATGAACAGTGTGATAATGCGATGAGATGCACAAAATACTGAGGATTTTATGGGTTTTGCCTTGAATTTTTCTGAGAAAATCAGTCAGCAAGAAAATCAGTTTTCTTATGCATTAAAACCTGTACTTTTGCAGCCACCACAAAGCTCAAGCCCCACTTAACTCTGAGATTTCCTCAGACAAGGATAATATATGTCACTCAGTCAAATTTCTAAGAAAAAAATCTTAGCTTTATCCCCAAAGTGAGCAATTTTGAGAAAGTACTCTCCAGGAGTTTATACATACTGGAGGTGCTTCTGCAGCCTGTGTCAGGCAAGGGCTGCTTGCTCCTGCAGTTCTGGTGTGCTTACAGTGGCAAACACACACATTCCAGGAGAGAGAGATGACGGCATCAAGTGACAGGGATGCAGAAGGAGGTGCATTAATCTTCAGTCTAGAGAGATTCACAGACCATTGTTCCCAAAAATGGAAGAGCTTTGAAAAGATTTTCAGCACTGAAGGCAATGATAATTACATTCCAACCTCCAACATGGTTTGGAAAGGGACTGATTCTCTGCTGTACTGCCTTGGGGTAACAAAACAAGAGCAAATAAACTTGAAGAATTCTGGTTTTCCTTTTCAGCATGCACCACACATACTGGCTGCTCAGGACTCATCATGGAAGGTCTACTGACTGACTCAGGAAGGACAGGAATCAGTGTTTTGTCTCCATAAAATATCCATGGCAGGTAAATATCACTGTCCATGTGTGGCAGATGTGCAAGGGGAAGGCTCCATAGTCCCATTGTAGTCAGCAAGGCTAGAGAAGGAAAGCAGAAACCCTCTCAAGTCTGGCCAAGCTGGGGACCAATGCTCCCTCCCACTACAGCCAGGCTGTCCCTAGCCCTTTCCCTTACTTGGCCACTGCCATGGGGGTTGCACATTTTGACCTTGGCTCTGACATTGATTGATGGCTGCTTGGTTCGGAGGAGCAGGTCTGGCAAAAGCAGACCTTCCTCTCTGTAGTTTGCACAGCAACTTCTTGAAAGCAAAACTGGAAAACTGCTTTGCAAATGCACTTTTTAAAGCCACAATAGCTTCTTTTTTTTTTTTTTCTTTTAATTCTTGGCACATTTCACACCTCTAACCCTGACAATATTTTAAAAACCTAGAGCTTTTGTGATTTCACTGCACACACCAACTCTTAGCTTCTTCCCCCAAATACATAGCTTTATGATGAAACACAGCAGCTGTTAAAATGTTATGCACAATTAGCAATACTGGAAGCTTGTTTTCCACCATATTTCAAATCAACTGAGATAGAGGACAGGGCAGATTTCTAGCTTATTAATAGCCTAACTGCAGCGCAAGGAGAAAAAAATGTTATGATTGCTTCAGGTAGACTTCCCATAATTTGGTTTTGCAGTTTTGATCATCAGTGAAAATAAGACATATGCTCTATGGTCTCTGTAACCTAATGCCATTAAATAAACCAGTGGAGCATGTTTTCATTATAAACTACTTTCAGCTCTGGTCAGCTCCAGTTCAAAAATCCCACAGAAAGTGAACTGAATGACAGAAAGACAACAAAAGGATTAGAGTTAAGGAAAGGTTTTAGGACCTTTTAATTTCTCTTGAGGAGAGATTAATAGTATCAGGACCTTCTGGGGAGTACTTCTGCTACAGGCAACACAAGGACATGGGCACCGCTGGTAGGCAGCCTGCAGGCCACTTAGGATTTATTGCATAGGTCAAACCAAACTGTAAACACCAAGAGACTAATAGAGAGACAGCTTAGGTTTGTGCAGCACTGGTGTCTTGGTTTTGATTAGATTAATTCCTCAGTACATGGGCTGCTGTTTTGAACCAAATTTTTCATTCGGGTGCAAACCTGAAGGAAAAGGTTTGAGCGCAGGGAAAAGGCATCTGTCCCAAAGCAAAAGAGCTGGTCACAAGGTGTGAGCAGAGCACAGACACAGAGGCTGCACCCTCCCCTGGATACTCATTCTATATAATCAGTCAAAAGACTGTTTTAGAAGCTTTTCAGCACTGAAGGCAATGATAATTACATTCCAACCTCCAGCATGATTTGGAAAGGGACTGATTTTTTTTTTCTTTTGTTTTTTCTGGCACAGGCTGCAGAGGCACCTCCAGTATGTGTAAACTCCTGGAGAGGACTTGCTCAAAACTGCTCACTTTGGGGATAAAGCTAAGATTTTTTTCTTAGAAATTTGACTGAGTGACATATATTATCCTTATATGTTCCAGAGGTGGAGCACTGCTGACAGCCAGCGGGATCCTTCTCCCCACCACGCAGCTGGCAGACATCCCCATCCCATATCCCAGGGGATGCAGCAAGCTGAGCCATGGCCTGGGCTAGGGAGGTCTAATGTACACACCTTGGTGTGGGGCTAAACAGTTTAAAACAAGAAAACAAATTCCCTTGGTACAGTAGACATCCACCCAAAGTATGAAGCACTTTTTGGTAATAAATATTTTTATGATGTTTTAATTGGTGCTGAAACCAGAAGGAACTGGCATTGTTTGGGGGTGCTTAGATATGTACGATGACTAGGAGAGGTTTATGGGGCCCAAGGGCCTGCTAGCCAGGCAAAATCCCTGGAGTCTCCATTATCTCCAGCACTTGAATGTAGCCACTGGGGCACCACACTGCCATAAGGCCATGCTGTTTAGGAGCGTCTCTCTCATTTTCACATTTGCATTTAATCGCACTACAAAGAGGATTGATAGAGATGTGAAACATCTGTACAGTTCCCCAGCCCAAATGCATCACCACTTCACTGAGCAGCAACGCCGGCCAGGGAAGGGGCCAAATCCAGACAAATCCAGATGCAAAGCTCTGATGAAACACCCAAACCTTGGACTTGAAAACATTAAAAATAAAAGTTCTATCTTATTTCTAAGATTTTTCTTCCCATCCCCTCTCTGGAAAAGCTCTCAGTTCATTGCAACTGTCACTTAATTTACTTCAATAATTGCACTGATGTTCATTTCCAGCATTTGCAGCTTTTTGTGGCCATTGTTTGCTGCTGGTTTCACAGATGATTTTCTTTCCTTCCATTCATCTTTTTCCCTAGTTCTACTTCATAGTCACAGTCTGGCAGGATTTGTCTTTTCCAGACTCTGCCTTCACTCCCATCTTGTTCGCTATTATTTCACACCATCACAAATCCTACATTTGCATGTTGCAGGCAATGAGATTGTTATGGATAACTGGCTTTGCTGCTCCACAGGCAGAACTTAATTTGACTGCTCTTTTCTCTTTCTGTTCTGCCACGTGGATGACGTGGTTTTTAAGACTGTCTTTCTAGTCTTCATGACTGTGAATAAGAAAACTCTTGTTTGAGTTTAGTATTACCATGGTGACGGTTTTATTACCTAGCCATTTGGTTTCAGGTTATCCTTCTGGCAATTTTTGGCATGTGTTAGTCAGTCTATGCTGATGTTAATTGCTGTTTTGTTGGGATATGTTTGGAAGTACAGCATCCATGGGGAAATAGGGAAAATAATGTCTTTTTGTAGCAGCAAGAAATGCAGACTGGGATCTAGCTTTTAACAAATTTATTGCAGGGTGATCAAGCCATGGAGGCAGAAGTTCTGAGCTGAGTTGCTGGCTGTGACACAAATTGTATGGACAAGATTTTTCTCTATTTAGATCTTAAATATTCCACTTCAAATAGAGATGGTGCTGGCAGGATTATGATCTAGACTGTTAGTATTATCATGCAGAAAACACCAGCATTATCAAACTTCATATCACCTGATTTTTTCTTTACTGGGCCTTTCTTATATTTCGACTGCAGCAGGCCAGATGTTTTAACATCCTCCTATTCAGTCAGCTGGGTTCATTTTACAAGAGGATTAGTTGATACACTCTACAACTTCACACCAAAGATATGTAGAAGCTCTAGCCACATGATACCCAGTCTGAGGCCAAAAATAAGTTATCAGTTCTTTTATGCAGCACTTCTGCAGGTACATGGAAATGCCCAGCTGATCCTCTGCTCTCTTATTCCTTATCTCATCTGTACCTGTCCCATTCCCTTTTGGTCACAGCCATCTCTGGGAAGTTCCTGGTGTTACACGACCACCCAGAAGCTCTGCTGTCATGTTGGTATACATATGACAACTCTTGTTCGGAAAGCAAGTGTGAAGGATACAAGGCCTTTAATCTGGGCCCCTGTTCCACAGTAGGCCCAAGAGTGTCAGCGTCCCTGTTTGTCTGTGTGGGATGTTACTGCAACCAGTAGAATGCTGAGCACCACCTCTTTAGGTTCTCATTGTCAATGTTTTTTCGGTCAGGCCATTAAAGCCTGAGGTCTGTGCACAAATCTGTCTGGACATGAAAGCAATGGACCAAGGAATGAGAGTATCCCGCTGTCCATCATATTTAATGTCCCCAAGGAGATGACTTATATTTGCATCTCCTCATATTATCTGAAACTGCTCTCAGGTGTCTAGTTCCTCTGGCTTGTGCACCTTCTCCGTGCACTGTTGATAAATCAGCAAGTTTCCCCTCCTTATGCTGTGCCAGATGCAGTCACGGTTTACAAGCCTGCACTTACCCCAGAACAAAAAGACACTGGGGAATATTTTGAATAAGACAAGAATATGCCTTTCCCTGGATGTTATGAATCACCCTGAAGATATTTATCTTTGCAATTGCCTTTGTGCATTTTACCTTTTGACTTAGGATGGTGGGAAAAAAAATCCTCTGGGGTGAAATGAAAATAAATTGAAATAGTTCACAGATTTTTCTTTAACAGAATCTTAACAAGCTTTACAAAATTTCTAAAGAGTCTTTCCATTATTTGATAATTGCAATTATAGTATGGGGATTGATTAGTCATAGAAAAATAATTATACACCAAATTAAAGCAAATTGAAATAGACTCAAAATGTTGGCACCCATTCCTGTTGTTTCCAACAGGAAGAATTAATTTGACCAGGAGAGTTATATCACAAAAATGCTTGACTTCAGATGAAAAAATCATGTAATTCATTTTTTGTCATTGCAACAATGAATTTTCATAAAAGACTTAATTGTGGGGCAGTTCTGACAGGGCAGAAGGCAATATATGAGATTTGATTGCAAAAATCAGTAGTTAAAACAGAAATTGATAATTCCTCAGAAAGATCATTTGGCCCATTTGCATAGCTCAAAGAGGAGTTACTTCTGCTTAAAGCTGGCAGGGAAGGCTGGACCTCAGGATGAAGCAGACTTCTCTTCAGACTCCTAGAAGAGGAAATCTTTATTAAAGGCATTGCCTCCCTCCCACAGCAGTACTTTTATGCAGGTGTGGCTCAGGGCTGGCACAAGAGATGTTCAATGCATTATAATTTGAACAGGAAATGTGTGGTGTGGTCAAAGTAAAGTGTGCGGGAATTAAATGGAAAGATGCCAAAGAAATGTCAGTCAGACACACATGCCCCAATTCCAGCTGCAAACACATCCAGACTGCAGGAGCCCAGTGTCTTAAATAGTAGCCCCTCAGACTCCATCAAGAACCTTCTATCAGTTATGTGCCAGATCAAAGGACAGGAGAAGCACAAAGGAAAGATCCTTAACCCTCTTCCTTCTGGTTCTTGCCTTCAGCCATTATAAAGTACGATTCAATCTCATTGACATTCCCTATTACAGATCACACTGGTGCTGGGGGACAGAGCACTCTGGAGCCAGCTTACCCCAGCTGTTGACACCCAGAAGCCATGAAGTGACAGGTGTCTCTGAGCCGCATGAGTTAAGCGACAAGTACCCATTTTAGAGCTGGTATCTTTCAAAAAAATCAGCATAAACCCCACCACTGCAGTGCAATCCAAAACAAGCTACACTCTGACTGCAAGGCAGAAACAGCTTAAAATAAAGCAGTGAAGTAATATACAGAGCTTGCCTGATGCAAACACCAGCAGTGGGCTTCACATGGAGAACCTAAACCCCTTCTCTCCTGCACAGAACCATGTGGCAGTGGCACCAGTTTTTTCCCCTTCCACCTTGCCATCTGCCACCAAACACCACTATTGCTCACACTCTTATTGTAATAAAGCAATGAAGAATATGGTCCCAGCTGCTACTTTCCTTTCACACCTCCAACCCTCTTCCCAAATAAATATATACAAATTTGAACCAAGGCTCCCTTACTGTTAAACACCTTGGCAGAACTTGATGTACTCTCCTAGGAATATCCGTCTCTCTTACACCCTTCTCGTTCCATTATCAGATGTAGAATCATGTAACAGTTCTGCTACATGTTTCACTCTACTAAATTTTAAAGGACTTTGAGAGTAATGGGTGATTTGGCCCCAGTGACCTGGCTAAACTACAGATGCATGAAGAACAGCAGCAACCAATGCACCAACAAAACAAGTGTATAATCTACACTAAAACCAAATGTTGTTTCAGCTCTGGTTTATCAGCAATTAAAATAAATTATTCGAGAAATCAAAGAAGTATTCAAACCTCCAATGTGTTGGCAGACTTTGATTGAATGATTTTATTAGTTCATCACAAGCACAGCGAGTAACACCTGCAAATTAGAAGTACTCCAGATTGCTATGTGCCAGCAGAAAAAAAATTTGCAGAGATACATTAACTTATTAAAGTATGCTATTAAATGCCAAGGAGCATATCATAAAAATGTTTAATTTATGGAATAACTGTATTTGCTGAAGGGCATCAACACGGTAGCATTAGCTTTTACACAAAATTCATCCTGAAATATAGTAGCTTTACCTCTAAAGCCTATTTTAGCTTTATTCCCTAGGGCAGAGGCTGGAGAACAGCCATCTAATTGCCAGTGTTATAAATTAAAGGAGTGCTTGAGTCAGATGTCATCCAGAGCTTACAGACCGAGCAGAGTGGGTAGGAGATGCTGACAAGAAGCTTCCCAATGGCTCTCCCAGCACTCAGAACATAATTAATTCTGCTGATCTTTTATGTGCATCTGCATTTGCATTGTATTTAAATTAAATACAGCTGTGTGCACTGAGCTGGGCAAAGCCTGGATAGCTAGGAAACTAAAAGCATGAAGGAAAAAACAGTGATTCTGTTTTCTTGGCTATTGTTTAGCACATTACAGAGGGAAATGTAAGTCTAACAGCTTACAGAGTTCTACAATTCCCCCAGGTGTTAAGATTTATGTTACAAGCCAAAGCAGGGAATCATTTCTAGGAAATACGTGAAGACAGGATTGCCCAGCACATGGAAGTCAAAATCCTAATTGGCAGAAGTAAAATAGATCAAATTCCCCGCTAATGACAGAAATCATCCTAGAATGGCAGCTCTGTGTCTTGTATCTACAGACAGGGAATAGTGACAAGCTGAAGGCATTGGTTAGAGCCCATCAAATTCACCCACAGGAACCAGCTTATTCATATTCAGCTGCCTGCTCCTATGATTTAAGCTGTTCACTTACTTTTTTCACCAACATGTTCTATCAAAAAATAAAGGAAAAACAAAAGCTCAGTATAGTAACTGCAGCCCCAATTTTGTATTTACAGGTTACAATCAGAGAGGCAGTATTAATAAACACAGCATCCCCGCTGCAGATGGCACCTCACCTTTCCCTTTTTACTTATAATCTTGTCACAATGTGAGCTTTTTTCCTTCTGTTTCCTAAAAGAAATAGGGTTTTAATCTAACAAAGTACTTAAACAGCAAGGTTAGGGATGGAAATCAAGGTTTGTCCATGGTGAATGTTGATCCTTGAATGAGGCACGTGATTACAAGGCCATTTGTTTCATGATGGAATCAGATGATATAACAGCATCTAAGCCTGAAACCAAGGTCATCTACCATTCAGTTACTTCCATTTGTTTGTTTGTTGTGTGTGTCAGGTCCTGGTGGCCCAGTTCACCAGAGAAGCTATGTTCCAGCAAGGCTGAAGGTTCCCTCAGAGCAGGTTATTTTATGATGAGAGTGCATCACCACTGAGAGCAATTTGCTATTTCTTTCCCAATTTGATAATTACAATTTTATTTCCAAGAGTCAAATTTAGATTTAATGATTTAATGCTTTCTTCCATTCAAGTTCACCTAGACCACCTGCAGAAAACAGCCATAAATCAACATTTTTTTAAAAATCTGAATAATTTTGATGAGCAGTGACAAATTATAAACATTTGAAATCCAGTATGGCTGGGGGAAAGCTGCCTCCACTTTCTACTGCGTTTGTGGGAAGTGGATGCAAAATAAAAACTGAACACACACAGATTAACATGGACACAAACATAAAAACGATAATATATTTTAATTAATCTGCATGGAAAAAAAACCAAACAAACCCTCAATAGTTAACTAAACTCACATAAGTGCTAAGAGCTGTTTCCACAGAAGGTCTTTGTCACCGCCACATTCCTGTTTGCCACACCTAAATATGAGGCAGCTGCAGTCAGGAGAGGCAAACACAGCCCTGAGCTCTCAAGCACCAACTCAGGAGGTGGAGGAAAATCCAGGGGACTACCATGAGCCAGCACCTGACATTCTGGATGGAAAAATCCACCAAAGGGGAATGTTGCAGAGCACAAGTTACGGTATTTCTCTTCAGAGATGAGATTCCATCCTTGCACCCTGAGTGATGTATGGGAGATCAGGTACCACAACCTACAGACCCAAACTAGACTGAGGCAATGACATTCCCTATGGGAAAATGGCTCAGCAGTTGGGGCACTGGAGACCAGAGACCCTGTCCTCTTTGGCCTGAAATATTCAAACCCTCAGATCCCTTCAGAGGGACAGCTCCAGACACTGTTCTGGGATAGCCCATATGGAGTACAATGGTGTAAAAGCCAACCACAGTGCCTGGGAGCTGTTGTTCCATATGTGATACATCTCTGGTCATGTGGGAAAAAATGCAGGTTAGCAAAAATAAAAACCAAGGACTTTCTACACAGCCGAGATTAAAAATTAGGGCAAACAATGCTGATGCTTGCACTCCTGATGGCCTGGGTAAGACAGCACATGGCCAACTCTTCATTTCACCAATCTTAGGACAAAAAAAGACCAAAACATCTCCCAGTGTTTTCTTAAACTTGTAAAGCTTGCCAGGGGAGGATTTGATTTTCTGTGGCAGAACATCCTAAGTGACCTTCAGTTCACTAATGGCAGGTCATTCTTGGCTCTGATTGCTTCTTCAAAGAGTGCAATGGTATAATCAGTACAAAAATTTACTGAGAAATATCAGCTATTTCCAAATGTAGCACACTAATTAACTCAATAATTAAAAACAAGATGCAAGAAAATATAGGAATAGACAAAAGGTAAAGGCTGTAGTTTCATTCAGTAATTCAGAAACAGCAGTTATATTTCTTTCAGGAATTAAGCTAATCCAAAGAAACTAGGAAAAGATGAGGGAACCCTGTCCTCCTTCATAACAGTCTGGAAAATCTTGCAGTATCCCAAAATATGCAAAGATTCTGAAAGCCTCATTTTTTCCATAACAACTAGAGGATATGAATTGTGGGAAATCAATGGTGCAGACAGTTAGAAAATTGAAGTTTTTGCACAGTGGCAAAGACAAAGAATCCTGCATCTCCTAGAGGGAAAGGACAATGATTGCTTGTAACAGAAATATTACAAATACTAGTAGAGAAATGCAGACTGTATTAGAAATCACTATAAAAAGATCCACATTTCTGGTTATATCAATCAAAGACAAAATCTAAACACTAGGAAACCAGAAGATGCTGAGGAATCAAAGTTGCCAGAAGGATGTAACAGATGCTGAGTGGAGCAGCCCCAGTATGCTGAGTTACCAATGAGACAAGGAGATTTCTAAAAGTTTAGCTGAGATAGCACTGGTGCTCAGTCGTGGGTAAATGGAATTTGACTAGCAAGTGCTGATCAAAGTTCTGCTGGCTGCTTTGTTGCAGGAGCTGGCAAGGATCACTCAAGCAAGCTCTGAGCTTGTGAATTGCCAAGACACACTGTAGGATGCACACCCTACAGTCCCCCAGACACCCAAAGCACGCTTCAGTAGTCTAGTCACAGCATTTCCCATTGCTGTAGGCACTGGTTGGAAGGGACCTTAAAGATCATCTATTTACAACTTCCCTGCCATGTACAGGGGACACCTTCCACTAGACCAGACTGCTCAAATCTCCCTCCAATCTGGCCTTGAACACTTCCAGGGATGGGCATCCATGACATCTGCTGAGCCCATGCAGATGTTCTGAGCAAACTGTGGGAAATTACTCTGAATGGCTGTGAACCAATATGCACTTTTTGTAGGCTCTGAAGCAGCCCTGATACATTCACCCATGGTAGGAGAGGGGCTAGCATGCTCTAAAGCCTGCCATATGCATCCCAGCTTTATCAGCCCCTCCAAGGCCAAGAGGGGTAGGAGAGAATCCGAAGGGGCTGGATGGGCCCTGCTCTGCTGCCTCTGGCTCAGAATAAGCTGGCACATGAATGCAAAACAGCTGCTATAGGATGAATGTATATGGATGTCTGCAAATGAGCACACAAACTGGATTTTGGTTATAGGATGAAAGCTGTTGTGTTTCCCTGTATGACAAAAGGTTCTTCAGCACACAAGGCTATTACTCTTCACTTGTTTTTTACCATTTACCCATTTAAAAACTTTCAGTTCTCTAGTCAGGCAATAGAAACACTGTGGCATAACAGCTCAGTTATACCATAGGAATAATGAATTGTTGAGGTTTACCAGACATCAGCAGATTCCTCCAAACTACCAACCACTTATAAATACCAACCACATTTGCAGAAATCCCTGCTGATTCAAAACTATTTTCAAATAGGAGCAGGCACATTCGTCAGATTTTATATTCCCAGTAAATAATTTATTCAGCTTCAGCATCTGGCAAACAACAGAAGACAGTACTAAAAAGTGAGCAAAAGGAAAAAGAACTGTAAAAAACTCTTTTTTTTTTTTTTTTTTTTACTGGAAATAAGATGAAGCAACCAAAGAGACATTTGGTAGCCAGAAGATACTGTTACTTGCTGAAAGGTATTTGATTAACCAGCAACAGTGATTTGCAATTCCATAGCATTTCTCACAAAATAACCACGAATTTCAATGAGCTTCATCTCTGGGCTGGCCAGCAAACAAAAATGATGAACAACACAGTGGTGTTGTATCAGTCAAAGGAAGGGATGCAGCTGGCAGAAGCAGGTTTAATTTCTGATTGAGAGAAATGACAGAGCTGAAATCTGAATTGACATTTTCACAGTGTTAGCTAGACCAGGCAACTAAGAGACTGCACAACTAAGTGAACTGTAGTCCATCCTCTATCTGCGCCCACTTTCTCTCTTACCCATAAAAATACAAAAATACAAACTTGAAAGTAAAAGTTGCTAACTTCTGCAGAAAAAGCATCCCAGGCAAATCACCGAGGAATGTTTTTTGCTGCTGTCCTTATTAGACAGCCGTGAACATTTTCAGAATTTTCCTTGGGACTGAAATAAACCAGACTGGAAGAGGTTTAGAGGTCATCCAGCTCATCACTGGGCAATCCTGCACTAAGCAGGATTGGCTCTATCTCTGCCAGCCTGGCATATGCTTCTCCAGAGTGCAGCCAGCCACATGGGTAGCAAATGTAGTCTAACTTTCAGTTAAATGTCCTTTTTTGGAATTTCAGGTAATTACTTCATCTTTGTAATGGATACAGATTGCATTCGACTGCCTTCAGTGCAGTTCTGATTTACATATTTGAAGATTATTTGGTCTCACGTCAGTAACTTCTCTAATTCCTTATGTCCAACACAGTTCTTCCAGCCTTCCCTCAGAATTCATGGGTTTAGATTTCAGGCATTTTATTACTCTCCCATGACTTCTTTGCAGCTGCTGTGCTCTGAACTTGTAGTATGGTACTTGAAATAGGACACAGTGCTGTACCAGACATCTCAATGGAGCTGAGCAAAGTTTTTCTTCATATGCCCTATGGCGTTCTGTTCATACGTCATTGTTTGGTGTGGGCTACTTTCTTGTAGTTTCAAAACCAATATAATATTTTTCCACTCATTTAAGTTTAAATTAATATTGATTGATTGATTGATTGATTGCAGGAATGCAGCTTATCAGCTTTATTCACAACTTGCTTTTGCACAGGATCATTCTGATCTGGTTTTGGATAGAAATCTGTATGTATACACCTAAGAAAATACAGCCCAGCCTCTCTCCCTCAATGCACAAAGTGATATTATAGAACTTTGTTATCGGATACACCTCAACTGACATCATTAAACGAATTCTTAAAGCACAGGCAATCAGAAGAACTGAAATATTCAAGTTATCAAGTTGCAGAAATCTGCATGCCTAAACCTCGTGTACAACAGTTACTGAAACACTGTCACTGAAAGAATTGGAAGTCTGCTTAAGGAATGGAAGATTCAGACAGGCCTACAACTGACAGCACAATACACTAGTGAGTAAAAAATGGAACAAAAAAATTACAGATAATATGATGGGGCAATCATGTAAGCTGGTGAAAGAGCAGGAACCATCCTGCATTTATTATCCTCTCAGTCCAGCTCAAAAATAGCAGGAATTGCTATTTGAAAATAACCAGTAATTATTTTAAGTGAAAAAGTATGCATAGCCAATGTCCATTCCCTAAAACGGCAATTTTCAGACAAGGTAAAACAAAAAGTGAATGTGCAGTGCATTTTCCAGGGTCATAAAATTTTAGCTCAGTCAGCTTATTATAGAGAAAAAAAAGCATCAGGCAATGTTCTCACACTTCCAGTTCCGTTCTGTAATAAATGTCTTCCAAGAGAGTTGTATTAGCAAATTCTGTTGTGTAATCCCAGCAAACAGTCCTGATGTTAATTTTTTGCAGAGGAGCCATTCCAGTCCTGGGAGTGAGCTGCTGATGCCCTCAAGTGCTGTTTGCTGTGGCAGTGCCAGGGCACTGCAGGAACAACTTGCGTCTCATTGTTCAGGGTGTAGTGAGTGATGCAGAGTAATGAGACATGACACTGAATAAATTGATGGAATGAGATACAACAGGAAGCGTGGGACTGAGCCCTACAGACGAGACCTTTGTGTTGGTTAATCTGAACCTTTAATTTAATTAGATTTACGTGCAATGACAGCAGGGCATGAGGGCACAGTCAATCTCTGAGCTGCTTTCTGGGAGACACAGCTCTCCCAAGATGAAATAAAATAATGTAAAAAGGTCTTTTGTGTAGGGCATGCTGCAAGTTTTTTTATTACACTTTTTATTACTACTATATATACTGTTCTTAGTAAGTACAGGGCCTCACTCTGGGAAGCAGCAGAGGACAACCCTCAGCCTAGAAGCAAGCAAGAATATCACCTTGACTTGTCAGAGACACAGAAATAAAAATTTGATCCACTCATTATAGCACCTAAAATAGACACTGGCATCTGGGTTCAAAAGGGTGACGAGCAGTTGCATCTGTGCATCAGCCAGGCCCTGGCTCTGCCTCGGGACAGTGGGGATATTTGCTGCCCATGCTTGGACCACAGATTACCAGCAGCTACTAAAGGCAGCCCTTGCTACATAGAAGGCTGAAGCACTCCGCTCTGGTATTGTACTTTGAGCCCATACCAGGCACTCAGGGTCTCATACAGGGTCGCACATTACCTGCTACACCTGGGTACCAGGCCAGGGACTGAAAATCTGACAACTATTCCTTATTTCCACTCCTTTTTCCTCACACAAGAATAAAGTGGCTAACTGCTACTGTGAATCATGTTGAAATTACCTTTTCACTTCTATATAAAGAAAAGGTTTTAAGGATTAATGTAAATCCTTGCATTTTTGTGCAGAGCAGACAGACATCTCCACTGCACTGGTGGGAACTTGGAACAGCTCTGATGCTGTCCCCACCTCGAACTTTCCGGAGCTGAACTTCAGCACGTAGAGACTAAGCAGACATGGTAGCATGCCTGCAAGTGATGGGTAAAAGGAAATGCAAACAAACAATACCAGTTTATCACCATATCTTGACTGAAGTAATGTCAGGAATATCCTACTTCATTGATTTGGAAATCAAAGTCAAAAACCATGCAATGACATTCTGACAAAGCAGAAAAAGAGCTTCTCCTCTGCTGATGCTCCTTTGTGGTCCAGGTTGAAGTCAGACCTAATACCCTACAATGGCACATTGCTAGTGTGATCACCCATATTCCTCTGAAGAGTGGGTTTGCCTTACTGCTGAGATGACCTGGGCCAACTGGAGGAGTGGAAGAGAACTGGACTTGTGAAGACAGTGCAGAAAAAAGAGGATAAAACCCAACACTATTCTGTTAAAGAGATCCTGGGATTATAAGATGGGGAAAAATCAAGAAGAGTTTTTTGCCACCACCTGGGAGGTGTTAACATCCAGTGTGTAGCTTCTTTCTTTACAGAGAAAGTGAGCATATAGTCTATAAATGAATCCAAACAGATGCGGAGCATTTGCATTTGACGTTTTAGTTTGGATCTCTTTTTCATTTGCTCCTTACAATGCTCTTGAAACTACTGAGCTGAAGCTGACAGGCTGGAATTTGGTCTTGCTAGTGGTGCATTTGATCCTTTCAGCTCATACCTTTCAAATCTTCACAGACAAATGCCTGCTCTCCCTCCCAAGACACCTTACATTCAAGGCTTGTACCGAAGTGCAGTGCCTCTGGAGCATTTGAGCAGAACCTGTTTGCAGAAACGTGTCAGCAGGCAAGAGTCACAGCTCCCACGTTATCCTGGTAAAGTTGGTTTCTGAACTGTGACACAGATTTCACATGAACCATCACATAAGAATACAACAGCCTCGACCCCAGACCTTCCCATTGCAAAGTAGGGTGAGTGAATTGCACTTTAAATCTTTTCTCTGCACCCATCTCTACAGCAATGAAATCTACTTTCTCCTTCTTTTCTGAATTCTCTCCAATTTATACAGAGTTTCTGCTCTTGCAGATCCCTGGACTTTGTATTTACTACTTAGCTCCTCTGATGTTTTATTTCAGTTTGTTATTCTCTGCTCAAATTTCTAGTAGGTCTAGATCCCTTTGTAGCATTTATTATCTCCATTTATTCTCTGGTCTCAGTAACATTGCTACTTTCATTATCATGCAGCTTCCTCTCTCTTTAAGATCATTAAGAAAAATATTCAGTGAAATTGGATCAAATAAAATCCCATACAAGCTTCTCAATAATTTAATCCATTTTGATTCATTAGAGCACACATTTTTATTTTCATATTATGCCATTATCTTCATAATAAAGTTAATCCAAACTACTTTTTAACTGAAAAAATCCAGAACATACTGCATGAAATTATTTAAATCCAAATATATTGCATTTATTGCTCATTTATTAACTAATTTTACAACTGCTTAAAAATAAAGGCGATTGTAAGTCTTCTGCACTGTAAATCCAGGTAACTACTTGTTCATAGGTCTATTATTGTCTAAATGTTTCATGAAAGCAATTAAGTTCCCATTTTCTGCCAGGTCTGGTTTTATCACCAAACAGAGAGATCTAATTAGCATAGAGCAAGAGAGATTCAATAATTTAGGAAGAATGTCATAACAAATCTTCATCACCCAGATTGCTATACCACACTCCTCACCGATGTCTCTGAGCACATCAGTAAAAGGATCTGTTCATTCACATTTAAATCACAAAATGCAAATATTTCAGGATACTCACTGATGTTAATGTGAACTTGCAGCTCTGTAAAGAAAAATCAAAGAATAAGCAAGTGCAGAAAAAGCCTCTGCACAAGGTAGAACACTCAAGCACATGTGCAATGGTGTCATAAAAGAACAAGTACCTGCTGCAAATGACAAAAACAAAAAAGGGAAGAAAAAATAATTAGAAACCTAATGGCAAACAAACTTAATCAACAGCCAATGTAGTGTTGCAGAACATATGGTTGAAGTCTTCATTTCAGGCAAAATTGGAAGCATTCAGGCACCCTGACATATTCTGCAAGTGTCCATCACTCAGAGGTGTTCCCTACTGCACTTCACAAGGGCCACCTAAGGGCCTTCCCAGTCCAACTCATTTCAGCACCAGAGGCACCCCATTTCTTTTGCTGTGTGTGGCACTGCCCCACTGCCACACCAAGATGGCAAGAGAAGTATCCACTCCAGTGGCATCTCCCCAGCCCTGCTGGAGCAGGAGAAGTGGAGGCAGCAGCAGGGGCAGCACATGCTTGGGGTCTGAAAGTCTGGCTGGGGCAAAAGAAGGGAGGAGAGGGAGAGGGTCTTTGGTGTCAGAGAAATAACATTTTACATGGTAATTAATATGTTCTGTTAATGTTTATACACCATATAAAAATAGTTTCATATCTTTTAGCTGTGAGACTTGGCCAGACCAAACATTTCTGTCATTACCCATAGATCTTCAACCTTCCTTTTGGTCAAGACAGGAACTGTACATCACAAAAGGATAGAAGTTCAAAAGCTAGCAGAGATCTTAGTGAGTTGGACAGGCATTCAGGATGGAGCAAAATGAACTTTCCACAATACAGGGAACAGGAGTAATTGGGAAGGGATGAGATATGCATTCAGACTGCTTTATCTTCCCAAAGATACTCTTTTCTGAAAATACATTTGTCCTAAACAACAAATACAAGGCTTTAAGGATGTTATTTGGTCACATAACTACTGCTGTTGCCTGTGATGAAAAAGAATTGCACATTTGAATGTAAGTTTGACCTAGTGAGGTAATCATGGGTTGATATACGTAAGACTGCAACTCTGGGACGAGTTGAGGGAAAATTGCCTGGCTTTGTGGCATGAAAGGAGAGAGATGGAATAGATGTCATGCATTGACCATCAGATGTAGCACAATGTCATGCATTTGCCTCTTGCTAGACAGATATTACTGTTACGGGCCAGAGGTTCACTTGGCTTCCTAATAAATTAAACCAATGGGGCCTTGTGACGGCCTAAAGCATCTGTAGTCACTTAAACTCAGCATTAACTTCAGCAGTCCATCTGTACAGAAAAAATAGAGGTGGCTCCATATAAGCAGAAGATCTTATGTAGCATTTTCACTACTGCCTGGGCTGTTCAAAGACCAAGATGCCATAAAGTACCATGACCCAGAAAAAGAACCACAGGCTGCGTACAAATTACTCTGTGGATACTTGTAGCTATAGGGTCTAGTACTGCAGAAAGCAAAACTAGCTAAACACTATCATCAGTAAACAGTCAGCCAAAATACCAGTGCAAGAACCACAGCTTGTTACCCCTGTAAATTGCTGCTCCAGAGAAATATCACAGAATAAGCATAAAAATAACTGAGCATGGTTTTTCTGAGCTCACTCATTCTGTGCCCCAGCACAGGAAAAAAAAATGGAAAAAATATCTCTTTGCAAATCCTCCAACACACTGCACAGAAGCATGTTTACAGTACGTGATTTGCTTATAACTGGAACCTAGCACAGAAATTCCAGCTTCTTAGCTGGATTTAGGTAGCAACACTATTTACACTATTTAGGTTCAAGTGTATCAAGCAGCAGTAGGAAAGTAGATAAAGCTTTTTTTTTTTTTTTTTTTTTTTTTAAATATAGATAAATGACCAGGTGCTTTACTGTGCACTCTTGAAAAGAGGACACAAAACAGAAGACAGGTTTGCCAACTGATTTTTCAGCAACACCTGTTGCTGAAAAGTTTATCTGAGTCCAGTTGAGACAGAGATAATTTGGCTGGTTTTCCTCTCTATTTTAGTACATTAGATTTGACAAGCCAAGAGAAAATGGCCTCAAGGTACACCAGGGTAGGCTTAGATTAGATATTAGTATTTTTATTCATGGAAAGGGTTGTGAAGCATTGTTACAAACTTCCCAGGGAAGGGGTAGAGTCTCCATCCCTGGAGGTGTTCAAAAAATGTGTGGATATAGCACTTGAAGCCATGGTTTAATGGTGGATATGATGGTGGTGCTCAATTGATGAATGGACTTGATGATCTAAAAGGTGTTTTCCAACGTTAACCATTCTGTGATTCTAAATTATGTTGGTGCCTAGAAGCAGAACTGAAAACCACTGAGGCAAATGTATGTTCTTTTATTTTTGTCATGTATTTCCATATCCAGCCTAATTTCAGAATTCTGGGGTGGTTGGATTTATTTTCTTTAAAACTACCTTAATCTCTGTAAGATTGCTGGTAATTTTTGCAGGAAGATTCAGAGATCTATTTCTTATTTCTGTGTTTCCTTGCTTATCTGAAAACAAGACATTTCTTAATGATCATAAAGTGCCTCTCCAGATCTAATGCAATGAAGAAATCTTCACTTTTTCCTTTTCTCTTATCTAAATAGCCTCTCTAACATTTGTCTTTGTTGAGTATTAACTGCTCACGGTTGTCTCTCTGTTCATTTCTCTCTCTAAAAGCTGGGCAGGTATGCTCTCTATAGCTTGGTTGCCATTTCAATCACAGGGCCCAGTGGGCATGTTATGTCAATACAGTGATATTTGCAGTCTTCTCTATCTGTGTGTGTTTTATTGAACAATTTGATACCAATTGCACAAGTTAGGCCTCTGTGCCTTATGAATGTTTTATTCTCCATCACCCATCAAGTGACATAACTTCGGGATTACAGAATGAACATGTACAGACATTTTTGCTCTTCTTTTGCATTTCATTTCTAGTTCAATAAAGAGGACGAATAGTTCACTGACTACAGCAGTAAGTGGTCTTTCAGAGAAGTGAGTTCAATTATTGGCACTGCCAAAACAATTCTGTGGCTTTATCTGCCCTGCCCAAGAGCATATGATGCAGAGGTCCTTGATTTACTGGTCCTTGATCAAGGTAATTCCTAAAGCCAACCTCCAGAGCTGGCCCAGAATAACAATTGTCCTCTACTCACAGACCTCTGTTGCTGGATCATGCTGTGCTAAGCAGCTGAAGGTGTGGCTGAAGTGTCCTGTCACACTTCCTCTGAGTGATTCCCATTTTCACACAGGACCTTATTCACAAGAAGAGAAACACGTTTTTACTGCGAGGGTGAGCAAGCACCAGCACAGGCTGTCCAGGGAGCTTGTGGAGTCTCCATCCTTGAAGACATACAGAAGCTAGCTGACATGATCTTGGGCAACCATCTTTAGGTGTCCCTGCTTGAGCAGGGGGGATTGGACTAGATGACCTTTGGAGGTCCATTCAATCTCAAACATTTCATGATTCATTGAAGGGCCAATAGTTATCTCTTTAGCATGAAGATAACTCCTCTCCAGGCTCTATGGGGTTGATGAACAAGATCTCCATCAACTGCAACAGGAGATACCCCCCAGACGTGGCAATATCCGAATGCATGTGTTTGAATCTGGAGCTGAAATTCAACTCATGTACCTCAGCTCCATGTCAGTGAGATGGTGAAAATACACTGTCCCTTTCTGACAGAAGTGCTGTTAGAGAAGAATGTTTAGTATTGGAAGAGCTACACCACTGCTAAAGAAGTTAATGACATTTACCTTACAATGACTATTAGCTGAAGTCCCATCATTTCTAACTAATTCTGAACAATTGAGGGGGAATACTTTGTCGAATACACATATGCAAAGCCAACATATGCAAGTTTTGGTGTGAGGTGGAACAGCTGTAATCCTACTTCCACAGTGTCATTTAGAAGGGGTCAAGAGAAGCTGAATCTTATCTAAAACCAGACAGAGTGTGACTAATGTGGGCAAGTCACACTTGGGCCCTTAGCCAGATGGAGTAAGTCAATGGGAGGCTTCCAAATGCAGTTTAGTGAGCGCTGGTGTGCAGCCTGAGCAAGTCTTGTGTCAGTAGTGCTATCTCCTTTTATTTTTTTACATCTTATGAAAGATAAGAGTTCTCCAAAGCTTAATATTGCTCTGTTAATTAACTAATATATGAGCAGATGTTAACTGCTTCAGAAATGCCAAACATTTCTGTTGTTATTCACTTCAGAGTCAGATGTGTCTAGAAGGTTTTCTTTCAGATCAATGAGCAGGGTTTGAATGCTTAGAGGAGCAATTGTTACTGGCTTGAACTGCAACTGTGCTTAAATCTCCATACCGGGCTTCAAAAATTGCCCTCGAGGCAGGGCTGTATTTGCCATTCCTGCGTGTATAGAAAAGACAGCATTCACAGAGTGCTGCAGAATATGGACCATAGCTAATTAACACTGCCTCATTAATCTCATCTATCTGAGAGAAGGGTCTGGTTCCTATCACATTTTCGAGTGATCATAGAATCATAGAATGATTTAGCTTGGAAAAGACCTCTAAGATCACTGAGTCCAACCATAAATCTGATACTACCAGGTGCAACATCTACACATCTTTTAAATACCTCCAGGGATGTGACTCCACCCTTCCTTTGGCAGCCTATTCCAGTTCTTGACAACATTTTCCATGAAGAAACTTTTCCTAATGTCCCATCTATACCTCTCCTGGCACAACTTCAGGTCATTTCCTCTCATCTTGTTGCCTGGGAGAAGAGACCAACCCCCACCTGGCTACAGCCTCCTTTCAGGCAGCTGTAGAGAGAGATAAGGTCCCCTCTGAGCCTCCTTTTCTCCAGGCTAAACACCCCCAGCTCCCTCAGCTGCTCCTCACAGGACTTGTGCTCCAGACCCTTCCCCAGCTCCGCTGCCCTTCTCTGGACACGCTCCACCCATCAATGTCTTTCTGGCAGTGAGGGGCCCAGAACTGAACACAGGATTGGAGGTGTGGCCTCAGCAGTGCCGAGTACAGGGGCACGGTCACTGCCCTGGTCCTGCTGGCCACACCACTGCTCATCCAGGCTGTTGGCCTGCAGTACAAGCATCAAAAGGGGACTAAAGACACAGAATTTGAAAGTCTGTGACTGATGTAAGCTGAAACACCAGAACCAAATTCAAGTTACAGAAAAATGAAAATCTAAAGCTTACTGAACAGATGAAAGGAAGAAAACTTTGCAAACATCACACTAACAGGGCTGCATTTTGTAAATTGCTGTCAGTTTGGTCTGAAAGGATTAGAGCTGATTCCTCGCTTCAAGGGATGGCAGTACCACAGAGCTACATTTTGTTGGATGAGTTCTGAAAAAAAGTCTTTCCCTCTAATCAAACACTGCTGTAAACAGCAGTCTCTGACCTACCACTTCTACAGTTTGAATACAAGTCTCCACATACACATCTGAAATGCCATGTGATACTTACTAATTTCTCATTCTGTTATAAAATGTTCTGCACAAAAAAAAGAAGAGCATCTAAAAGACCAAGCAGGCAGTAACCTGGCACAAAGTGATCTGTTACAGCTCCCTCATCCCTTGACTTCTGTTTGTGCTGATGAGAGACGAGATGTCAAATGTGATTTTCGATAGCCAACTACCCAAAGGGCCCTACAAAGTTTTCAACTCTAATGCAGAGAAGCTTTGAAATCAATGCAAGTCCTGCTGTTCCACTCCCACAGGCTATATACTTGCAGCATGTGATAAGCTAAGCAGCAGTACATGTATTCGGGTTGAGACCTGCAATTAAAACCCAGTTTCTTTAAAAAGTACAGTAGTTTTAACATCATGACATGAGCTGTGCCTCTTTCCAAAAGGAGAGATAAAAGCAATGTTCTAATTAAAGTCTCCTCTTTCTTAAATATGCTGTATCACTGTGTGGTAGTTGCACTGCTCAGAGTCCAAAAGGAGTACATGAGTTCTGCCTAATAAAGTTTTCCCTTTGGATCTTTTTAAACTGTGTTGTGTGCTCCTGTAAAACCCCAGTTCATAATTCAGGAACTGGCTGTGTGTCATACTCTCTCCTTATCTTTGCAAAACACTTGTGTTCCTTCTGATGATCCACACAGCCTGCAATAAATACAGAGGTGCATGAGGAACATCCCCAGGCCTAAAAACACTATTGAACACACCTGAATATAAAGAATTTCTATTTACTCAGGGATTCAATGATAATTATTTTGATTTTTTTTTTCACTAGCTGATCCAAACAAGGAGAGGAAAACGAAAAGGAAAAATAAATCATTTCCCAAACATTTTCAGGACACTACAATCAAAAAGTCTGTAATCCCTACTACGATAAAAAAGCAAACCAAAGCCACCAATGAAGAAACAAAAAAAAAAACCCAGATCACATTGAATTACATGTCAATTCCAGAGAGTAAAAAAGCTAAAGCTGCATTTTACTCTCCTGACTCACAAACCAGCTGCCAAATTGACTCCCAGAGGCTGGTCCAGATACGGCACAAAAAGTAACACTAACTAGTGGGGGCCCGTCAATTCCCAATCAAGACTTTCCCTAACCTGCCATCAATCACAGATTATGATTGTTATTATCCCAACTACCAATATGCTCTGGAACTCCTAAAGCTGCGTCCAGAGATTTTCAAGTATGTTTTATCCTGCTGCAATATACAGCAGATGAATGACCCTTCTGAGCTCTTCCGAATAACATTTTCCCTCTGACCTTTAACCAGCAAAATTAAGACCATGCTCAACTTAACTCTGTTTTTCCCAGTTTAAGAATCTGAAGTGGTTTTAGGAAATGTCATCCAGATATGTATTTGAAATGCAAGGTGCAGTGGTATTCAGGAAAGTTCAGTATGACTGTGTTCAAGATCCCAAGACAGTATCACATTTTTTTATGAAGCAAACTTGAGATTAATGAAATCTTGAGAGACATCCTGTGTTACCTAAAACATAGAACATACCCCAGCCTTCCACAAGGCTAGGGAAGAGAATGCTGTTTGGTACTCGATATTTTTTATAACATCTAGACTAATAAAAGTCAGGCTTTAACCTAAATTTCTGGGATTTACTTTATGTTACAGTAGAACCAAAATACATCAGTTACTAATGAAACCCACAAGACAAGTCAGTTTTTGCCCTTAGGCAAGAAGAAAAGTTTTCTTTTTAAAGAAACTTTGGAATTATTACCATATAACTATTGGCTGTGTGCAAAGCTACTGGGAATTTGCTGCTGGAAGCAGAGACCACTGTCAGGAGCACGAAGCATTGAGTTGTGCTGGCTGCTGGTTTATTTCCCAGTAGAATTTAATCCTTAAAGCTCTCTTTTGCCTCTGCACATCCAAATGACCATTTTTATATCATCTTCCCCCATTCCCTCAACAGCAAGAGCTCCCTCAGCCTTGCCCTTCTAAACCTGAATGGAGCTGATTGGGGCACAAAATCCCAGGTAAGCTTTATGAAAGCATAACAACAACACCAACAAGAACTCCTGATGGATGCCTGAAATAAATTGAAATGGCGTCTCTCCTGACCTCTAATACTTTATACTTGTCATGTTGCTCCTGAACTTTCAGTCCTGGAGTCAAATCCAGTCCTGATAAGACAGCATAGGTACTGGACTTACCTGACTTAAGCTCTCAGAAAGAGCTCTAACTATATGCCACAGAGGCACAGTCTGGTTCCACCTCATTGCTTTTTCAGAAATAGTTCCTCCAAATCACCTGGATCTCCTTGCTCCAGTGACTCCCCAGTGTTTCTGAACTTGCCATTGCTCATGGCAGTCCAGCATTCCTTGCTGGACCCTACAGAGTGCAGCCAAACAAACTGTGAGGTTATCACAGGTGTATCAGCATCCTGAAATAATCCTCTCCCACATCTTTTGTCATCACCCAGACCAAATGCCCAAGGACCACAGTTCTGGCTCTGGTGAATCACGCTTCTCTTACCTGAGGCTGCCTATTTGCGCGAAAGTTTTTCCCAGATGTCTCAGAGCCAATAATCAGAAATATTGGCAATTTCAGCAATACCTTACCAAGAACTCAAAATCATTAGTTCTTCTTCAAACCTTACCCTAATTGTTGGCAATCAGTCATCCCTATTATGTAGTGCCAGGAAATGTTCCCAGCCACTGGAACTGAATCACTTGGACTGTTAATTCATTACAATACAGTTTTCCTCCAGGTCATCTAGAAACTTCCCAAATATTCCCTGCTACAGGAAATACCATGGCTAAGAAGTACAGTCAGGAACTGGCCACTCTGTGCTGGAGGGTGAGAATTTAATGCCATGGACATGGACCACCCCCTACTGGGACAAGTTCCAGGTGTGCTTCATTTCCTAACACAGACATAACTCCTGGGTCTTCCATAGAAAAATAGATGAGGTTCAAAAGTAAACATAATAGAAGCCATTAAGGGTACAACAAAAGAGAGTGAAAATTTTGATGATGACGTCCTCACCACAAAAATAATTTGTTTTCCATCTACAAAGGCAGTTATCCAAGATCCCTCAGCATCATACTGTGAGAAGCAAGTTCACCACCAAGATGCAAAATATCTTAAGTTGAAAATCACCCCCTTGAACTTCATCCAGAACCAAACTGAAAGCCAGGAAGATTCAAGCGCACAAATGCTACCGAGTCCCCTGAGGAAAGCACAGCCGAGTTGGGAAGCAGCTGCTTCATTCCCCAGGCAGAGCACATTGCAAGGGTTGAAACTCAAAGGGCACAGCCTGGATCCCGGCAGCATTGCTTGCATCTAAAAACGAGTGACAATTTTGTGGATAAGAACAGGCAGAAAAATGCCAGGACCTGTTCAGTTTTTCATCCAGAACAGCCCAGGACTCATCTTGCTTTCCACTGAGTGATTTTTGCTTTAACAGAAAAACTGACTCTAAGTTGTTCTCTCACTTGTTGCAGTGCAGGTGGCAGTGGCCACTGCAGCAGAGCATTCAGAGGACTGGGGGACAGGCCTCCAGAACACAGAGGTCTGATTCTCACCCCGTGGTTACAGCAAGTTCCCATGTTCCTAGCAGTTCTTAGTTTACATGTTTTAAGCTTATTGATTCAGGAGTTCTCCATCCAGTTTTATGTATAAGTTTATGTTTATGTATTTCCTCTAGTTGCTTATGTATTAGTTTTGGAAAGTTCTCCCTTCTCTGATGCCCCATTGGTCTACTCACGTAATTCCCTCCTTTAAGTCATCCCTATTGGATATTCCTCTGTTATCTGCTCCTCCTCAGTTGATCCCCATTGGTTGTTTCCCTTTGTTCCACCCCCATATAAAATACTGCGTGCTGTGGAACTCCCTTGTCTTTGTCCCTCTACCTGCAATAAAGCAGCTGGAACCTACACAAAGATGCCTCTCTCATCCTTTTCCTCTGCTGACACTTTTATACCACCTTTGTTAGGGGCTCGCTCCTTGCGAAGGAGCCAGCTTTCCCTGCAAGCTGCAGCTGACCCCTGCCTGCTGCAGCTGACACCAAGGACATCTGCAGCTGGACACTTTGCTGCCTCGGGCAGCCCCAACAGTGTCACTCACTTATATAGTTTGTTTTCTGTTTTTGTCAACAAGAAAGTTCAATTTCACCTAATTCAAGCTAAGTATCAATCTGATCACTCTTTCGCCACAGGGAAGCTTGGCTTGTGACTCCATCCCTTCCTCAAGGAAGAGAGGGGCATGTCTATTCCCAGCTTGGTGGTCAGAGCTCGTGCTGGATGAGTTGCTACAGTGATAGATGGTGATCATTGGAGAGGTGTGAAAATAGACCGTGTCAGGCTAGGTCCCCAAATGCAGTGCTAGTAGGCCCTCAGCTTTGTGCTGCCATGGTTGGGGGCCTTAGCTGGCGAGCAGTAATTCTGCATCATGCCAGCAAACTCTGCAGCCATGGTCTCCTTGTCATCCTGAAGTATAAACTATGAATCATAACCCACATCACCTCACTACCTAAAGAAGCAAAATCAAACCCCTTTTCTGCGATATACATGATGTCACTGTGGAACTCACCGGCGCAGAACATTGTCAAGGCTGAAGGGTTGAGCAAGTTTGAGAATTCCAGGATGATCAGTCATTCGTGGTGATTAAACTCAGCAGTATGGATGGGACCTTATCATACCATGTGCACAGGACCATATACAGAAAATTCCTAAACCACTGAGTGCTGGGATCAGAGGTATTACTCAAGGGCAGTGAGCATTCTTACCTGCTTCCTCCAAGCATGCACTGCTGGCTCTTGGTGGAGACAATGTCCTGGGAAAGATAGTCCTGAGGCAGCAAGGACATTGCCTCAGTAACATCTGGGATGGGCCACTGTGTACATGGAAAGGGCCTGGTACAAAGAAGGACTGAGATTACCCACAGGAAGCACAGAGTGCCATCCAAACATTTTTCCATTAGTTGTTTGAGAAAGAGAGCAACCCTTTCTCTCCTTGACCATTTGAAAGGCATCCAGATGTCAGGTCCTTTGCTAAGTAATAGCAAAACCAGTCAACAGGTACAGCCAAGAAGCAGTTTAGAGATGGTCTTCCTTTTATTGGAGCTGCAGGAATGTGCACTCACAAGATGAGATTTGCTATTTGTTGAAACAGTGCTAGCACTGCTACAAACTCAGTCCACTTTCCTGCTCCAAAGAGTAACTGATTAGGGCTGTGGAATGGTACAGGACTGTACAGTGCTTGAGTTTTCTCAGTGAGATAAACAGCTAGAAGGTGCTTCACAAATGAAATGCCTTTTGATTCTACCCTGCTGACTCATAGTCCTCTGCTCAACAGCCTGCTCTGCTGGTTTGCTTGTGTCTTCCCCACAGGACACTCCAGAGTCCAGCAGCCTTGCACATGCCAGAGGGTCCTTCTGCACCCAGCTTACCCCAGCAACAGGAGAAGTGGCATGTGGACACTGGCTGCCAGGGAACATCAAGAGGTTTCACACTTTTGTTAAAGTGCACCGTTCATCTGGCTGATTGTGACAGGACAAAAATTTGAGAAATGAAGAGCTATGCCTTGTCACAGAAGAAAGCTGGATACAGACCAGTGTTCACTAACAGCTAAAGATGATTACCCATCTAATTCCAGAACATCATACTTTATGATACCTAATTTCAGCAATTACACCAGGGAATGTAAAGAAAAAATCTGAACGAAGAGGACCAGAATGTTGCAGCTAAAATGAAGAATTGATAATTTCTACAGAATGGGCCCAGTTACTGTATGTTAACACTTCAGGCCCTGGTTTGATTTGCTGAAATTACATGCACTTAACCTCCTGTGATGCACAAACTATTTCATTAACTTCTTACTAACAAAGCATGACAAATTCATTTAAATAGGGAAATTAAAAGAGGACAGACCGTGTCTGCATTTACCGTGGACAATCAGCTGTCTTCACCTAGTTTCCTATTTCTAGGCCATTTGCTATTTCCCTTTTACTCCAAAAGCCGTAAAAATAAAATATTTCTCAGAATAAAATACTCTACCAAGAAAAATACTTTTTAGTTACCTAAGCTTGCTTCACCTGCCAGAGGACTGTGAGAGACACCTAGATCCAGTACCCACTGCAGTCAGTTTATGACCTTTCCTTGACTTCAGGCAAGCTTTGGGCATAAGGTAATGTTCCTATTCAAAAAATATGGATCCTCTGGGGAGGAGAGCGGCTACAGAAAAAGTCTTGAAAAAGAGAACTGAAAGAGAACTGTGCAAGGCTCTATGAGCTCTGAGTTCTGGAGTGTTTTCTCTTACATATAAATATTTTTTGAAGTGCATTTATCAGAATAAAAAAGCAGAATATCTGAAAGTTTTTGGCACCCTTAAGTCCCAGCTGCTTACAAACAAACAAAATAAAGGAAAAGAAAAAAACAGTCATAATTGTTCCAACATTAACCTGAAAGAAGCAGAAACTTCCTTTCCACCCATGGTACCATCAGAATACATAAGGTTAAAACAACACTGATCATACCTTGCTAGGTTAATA
This sequence comes from Corvus kubaryi, assembly GCF_017639235.1. Taxonomy (NCBI): domain Eukaryota; kingdom Metazoa; phylum Chordata; class Aves; order Passeriformes; family Corvidae; genus Corvus; species Corvus kubaryi. Next base: position 6,033,779 of record NW_024581076.1, on the reverse strand, counting down.
ACCAGAGCAGGAATGATGAAAATAGTCTCAGAAAGAAGCTAAAGATGGCCTCCACTGTAGTTTGAGAAAATAGGAAATTATAGGGGACAAAAGTATATTAGAGGAAGGTGGGTCACTTTCATTAGAGTTGACCATCAGCCACAAGTCCATCCAAATGTAATGTGTGGAGAATCCTTGAAGTCTGAGGGATAATCAAATTATTTTAAAAAGTACAAGATGTGAAAGAAAATTCTCTTTATTAAGGTCTGCAACTGGATCCCTAACTGAAGGAGAACAGGGACAGCTGGAGGGTAATAGCAATCCTCTAAAAGGCAAGAGATAAGGAGCATCTGCTAGCAGGGACCTGAGTGAAAAAAAACCTGTGAATGGAGACAAAATATTAATATTCTCATCTCTAAGTTCCTCTAGACAATGGAAGAATTAAAGAGCAAACCTTGAACAAACAAGACTTTTGCAACAGATCTCTGTTCTGTGAAATTTAAACCCATATTTCACAGCATGCCATGATTCACAGGATGAGTCTTCACAACTGCACTTCCCAAGAGGAAGCACAACACAGAGCCCTGGAGTCTGTGACACTACCAGTCCCCAAGTACAAAAGACTAGATTTCAATGCACTGGTTTTGTGTTGGTTGCTTGCTTGATTTTGTCTCCCTGTGTCATTTTAATTCTGCCTGTAATCTGTGCACATATTACAGTTAAGTGGCCAGATCAGCAGGGACCTCAGCAAGCCATTGAACACCCTTACAAAAAGGTCAGTGGGGCCCTTGGCACTTTGCTGATGCACACTTTTCTTGTGTGCCGTGTTTTCTCAAGGTGGCTATCTTCCCCTGGAGAGGAAAATAACTGGAACTTACAGCAGTTTTAGCAAACGGATATATAAAGGAATAGAATTCCTTGTGATAGATGTCTGCCACTGGCATCATACTGTATAAAACTGTTTCATAGCCACAACAAGCTTCATTTTGGAAGCAAGAGCTGTGTATTGTTTGGAAGGTTCTTCCTTGTCTGCAAAATGATGGGAGACACCTTTCCTTTTTTAGCTTGATTTTGCTTCTGGCCCATTTATATATCTTCAGTTCTCACATGATTTTGTCTGTTGTCAGAACATCCTTATTCTTCCCACCAGCATTTTCATAGACAGCAGCTGCATTGCCTCCAGCTTCATTTAGCTAAGCTAAACAAGAGAAGCTCCTTTCGTTTTTTTCTGATTTGACAAGCTCCTCCTTCTCTTGTTACCCACAATAATTCTTCTCCTGACCTTTTCCAGTCTGAAGGCAAAGCTGTACAAGTGGTCCCAGACACATTCAGAACAAGCCCTTGCAATGAATCTCACCATCTCTCCACTGGAAATAGGGGAATATTCCCTTTTGCATACCTGCAGTACTGCTACACTTGGATCAGTCAATACACCAAGAAGTTTCCTCTGGAACAGAAGCTCAATCCTCAGCTCACAGAACAGCTGGCTCAGGTGGCTCCTCCTTCCTGCAGTGCTGCCTATTGAAGGAACTCAAGCAGGTGACACAGAGCAAAACCCTTCTGTAAGAAGAATTAAGATGCAGCCTGCATCTTAATGCTATATAGTAAGCTAAAATTGATGGCAAATGTATTCAGCTGCTGGATATCAGGCATGTGTTATCTACCTGCAGCAAAGTCCACATTCCCAGATTTTTTCTGAGTTCCTCTCTGTTCAACTCGAGGTTTGATGCGCACTCAAACCTGCTGACTTTTCTCTCCCAGCATGAGCTACTGAGCAATTTTGGAGATACTGACTAAATTTGAAGCCACAAGGTGAAGATTTACATGCTAGGTATGCTGGAAGATTTGCAGTGCAATACTTCTGACAGTAGAGAACAAAGCTGTGATAAAGCATCAATGTCTGGGTGAGCCTGCAAATATAACTTGGAGACATCAGCATCCCAGCTGATGTGAGTCACTGCACATCCACAGACACTCCTCAGCACTTGCCTACAAGCTGGTGAAAGCTTTATAACACTGCACGTGTCCTTCCTTCTGCAGTGTGATGGAGAGCATAAGAGAACTTGGTGGCAGAAGCTTGAGTTATCAAAGATATGGGGAAAACTGGAGCTTGGCTGCAGTGGGAATTGAGTGTTCCCTGGGCAGAAACACCACCACACTCTGGTAGGCACAACAGGGCAAATGAACCGGAAGGGAGATGAGGCTCAGTGTCAGACATCCCATCAAACTCCCTGTGCTGCCTGCAAATAGCTTTGGCACACATGCTGCAGCAAACAGCTGCAGATCTTGCAGATATGCAAAGATCTTCCCAGGCTATTTGAGAGCAGGAAAAAGCCACTATTGCTGTTCCTGGATTTTGGCCAAGGGATGAATCTGAATGCATCGAAAGAACAAGGAAGAAAGGCCTGGTGTGTCTCAAGCACACTTGGCTGAGGAACCTGTCATCAAGAGCAAGGCTGGAAAATGCCTGGCACTGAGCTGTGCCTGCATGAGGGTGAGTGAGGAGGGCAGCTCCCAACAGCAGCAGTGAGCCCCTCTCAGCAGATCTCCAGCAGCTTTACTTCACAGGGGTTGCAGCAATGCCAAGCCAGTCTCAGGTGACAGAGGATGTTTCACCTGCAGGTAACCAAAATGCTGTACAACAGACAACCCTGACACGTAGGATATTTTCTTGTTCTGAGAAGTGCACAAGCAGCAATGCGGGAGCCAAAGCCAAATGATCAGCCAGGAGCAATTGTACTCATCAAACTTGTCACTGAGAACTGTGAAGCAAGGGCTATAAGCAACCACTACCATGAAGAGGAAGCCCTAGATGCTGCATGCTCCCTGGGCATTTATCAATACTCAAGCACCTGGGACTGGACTTATTCATCTACTTGTTTATTTTACAGCTTTACAAAATTGTTCTAAAGTGCTTCTCTTTGCCTTCTATTTTCCAACAGATGTTTCAATATAAATTATAGTAATTATGTATTGTGAAGAGAGTAATTTCCTTTAACAATTGTGTGAAGTGTAATTGTTATCAATTTCATGAGATTTCTGTCCTGTCCAGTTGTCCACATAGCTTGAGTGATCTGTACATCATGCAAGTGTAGAGATTATGCTCAAAGGATAAGTTATCCAGATGCATTTTATTCCATTTGGCCTGGAGCTTTAGAACCAAACTGAATTTTCTGGGGGAATCTGAAAGAAGAGGTGCTAGAAAATACTTTCTAGAGGCAGGCAACAATGGAGAGAAAAGAACTCTGTAGCTCATCCTCATAACATTCTCACATAATAGACAATCAACAGAGGCCAAAAGTGCCACAACCAGTTTCTGTCTTTAACAAAAGTGGCAGGACAAGAAGAATTTTAGCTGAAATTTTCATTCTAAGGCGTGAAAGAGCACTTTCCATAACAACTTTCTGGAGCTGGAGTTAGAGATTTTCATCAAGGCATTTGGAAAAGAACCTAAACCATCCATCTCCCGTTCTAATGTGTTAAATGGGACTCTAAAGAAAGATAAGAAAGGCTCAGTTTAAAGCTAAATTAAACACGCTTTATATTTTTAAAGCACTGTTTCCAGGCCTCTCACCCCATCGACTCCCACCAGAGCAGTAATGTTACAATATCTGTGACTGATTTTGCTCAAGTTTCTACTGTGGCTAAGCCCATTAAAATACAGAAGATCTGTATGTTCTTACGCATTTGGGTTCCTCATTTTCTCAGTGTCCTCGCAATCCCTTTTTAGTAATGGCATAGAGATGTGAGTTCAGAGATCAACAACTTCTCTTTTTAGCATTCACTTGTTCCTCAAGGAAACAGAAACTGGAGCAACCCAAAGGGGACCTCTGTATTTGAGTGCTCCTCACCGAGGACTGAAGGACCCCCACTTCATGAAGATACTACATTATAGCATTTCTATTCCAATGGTTTCTAGCAGCTGTTTAAAAAAAAGTTAGATTTTGCTACGTTGTTTTGGTTTTTTTTATTGTCCCCGCTGCCTGGAAAGTTGATAGCAAATGTGATTGCTCTGATGTATAAATAATCCCTTCTGACTTCAACTTTCCAGTTATTTATGGCAAGCATAAACCCAGCTATTATTGTGTGACCATGGCCTATTGCAATAAATAGTTTGCCTTTCTCTGTGGTGCTTAAATCTCCCCTTCATACACTGCACACATTTTTTAGATAGAACTTTCAGCCTACCATGAAGGATTGGCACTCTAGGGCCCCTCTCATCCCTGTGACCCCTCTCTGCACTCTGAGTCCATCTCCTGTGAATCACTCAAGCACAGATGAGCTGAGGTGGGAAAGCCTTTACAGAGGTCAGCTAGTCCAATGCTCAAAGTAGAGTCACCTAGACTGGGTTACTTAGAACCATGTCTGGGTTTGTTTTGGGTTTGTATCTCCAAGGATGGAGACTCCACAACCTCTCTGGGCAACTTGTTTCAGGGCTCAGTCACTATCACAGTAAAAAATGTTTCTCCTCACATTTAAATGGAATTTCATGATTCAGTTTGTGCCCATTGCCTCTTGTCCCATCACTAGGACACCACTGAGAAAAGCCTGGGTCCATCTCCTTTACTCCCTTCATCGTATATACATTGAATAAACCCCCCTTCTCATCCTCATGCTGAACAGTCCCAGCTCTCTCTGCCTTTCCCCAGATATCAGACACACCAAGCATTTAATCATCTTCATGGTCCTTCATTAGACTTGCTCCCATATGTCCTGTATGTCTCTCTTGTCCTGGGGAGCCCAAAACCAGACACAGCGCTCCAGGTGTCTGCCAAGGCTGAGCAGGAGGGCGGGATCACCTTCCCTGACCTGCTAGCAATGCTTTGCCTAATGCAGCCTGGGATGCTAGTGCTGGGATCAGTATTTCTGGCATACCCCATGGAATGGCAGTGATATTCTCCTACACCACTACAGACAGCTAGCCTAGTTGAACAGCCTTTTCCCAGATACATAATTTTGGACACTTACAGTAACTCTGATCTGCTGGTGCCTTCAGAAGCTTTTCCTCCTCTGTCATTTACAGCTGCTAAGATCCCAATTTGTAATAAAGGTTTTGTTATTAGATAGAAAGTACCTGACCTTTCATTTTGTACTGTTAAATTTCAGTCCCTTTCAATTATTGCAGTCCTCAAGGTCACCCAGTTCTTTCTGAAGATGGTTTGAATATCTTACATTTGTCCAACACATAACCTTTCTCTTTGTAAGCTCTCATTACCTTTTAAGTCTCTCTAGTTGGAAAGCCTCTGAAGAATTACATTCTTTATTCATTTTCCTGCCCTTTTTTTAACTTTTATTATTTCTCCTTTGTCCTTCATCTTACCTGTAGTTGTGCACCATGGCAAAGCCCTCCATCTTCCTCTGATATCAAGAGGAATGCTTAGCACCACCCATTCATTTTCCATTCACTAAGAATGAGGTATATGTACCTTGCAGCAGGAATAACGTAGGTAGGTACCACAGGTACTTCTAAACTACCAAACTAGATCAAACCAAACTTTCAATCTGGGCTGTTAAACCCACTTAAGAATCTTTCTTGTGCTTATGATGTACTGTAAGTTCAAAACTAAGGCAGGTAGCTGCTCCTTACATCTGAAATGCTAGCATGGTTGTATCAATGTAAGATGCAGCATCTAAGCTACATGCTGTGCTACCCAGAGATCTTCACTGAGCTACAGATGATGACTGAGTGACTTCCTAAGGTCTTACAAATAAATCAGAGCCTAAAACCTCTATATACAGAACTGAAAATGTTGTCTGCCATGGATATATTCTTGCTAATGGAATTGCAGCTGTGATTTCTTTACTTCCTTTGAGAAGCTCTTCAACTGATTTAGAAATTAGTATGTAGGACATGTACAAGCCAAATAAAAAAGAAATTTAACATTCTTAACAGAGTGATGGTTAGATTATTTACCAAATTTAAGGCCAAAAGCAGGAAAAAGATGTGGCCCTGGTAATTATTTTAGAAGGAACCCTACACAATCCAGCAGCCTGTGAGCGTTAAACACTCGCAGCAGTTACAGGGTGGCCGAGGGGCGGAGGCGAAGGGCTGGCTGACGATTGTCTCTGCTCCACAGGGACTGGCCACCAGAGACCCTCCATTAACTTGTACACTAGCAAAAGTGATTAAATATGCAAGACGTGGTGAAATGAGGAGCAGCTAAAGCTGCTCTTGTGGCAGCATGCTCAGCACAGCCAGGCAGCAGCATGCAGTTACCTGAGGTGGGGAGCAAAGAAGATACCCAGCCTGTCAGCGCAGCCCAGGGTGGTGGAAGGAGGGTGCCACTGGAGACCAAGCTAGAGGTGAAGACACTGAAGACAGCATAGGAAACTAACTGAGGGAAAGTAAGGGAGGAAGGGTGCTCAGAGACCCTCCTGATCTGAGAGAAGACCTTCCCAGAAAGTCTTTGTAAAGGCCACCTTTGGGGAAAAAACTAAACAAACAAAACCAAACCAAAAGAAAAAAGAATAAATGAACTTGAATTTATCTGGTCACCTCTGTCAACACCCACACCTGCACTGCCCCAGCACCAGGAACATTGCAGATAGTCTCATTCTCAGCAAATGGGAGGTATGGGAGGTTGGTTGCTGCCAGTAAAGGGAAAAACAGGGTCTGGCATTTACCTTGACATGTCATGGGATGAGAATGTACTTATGGGCTGCTACCATTCAGCAGCTGACACACACAAACACGATCACAAATTATGGTGATTGTGTTTTTCAGACTTTTTTTTTGATACACACAGAATCACAGACTGGGTGAGGTTGGAAGGGACGACAGAGGGCTTATCTGGTCCAATCTCCCTGTTCAAGTAAGGTCATGATAAAGTACATTGCACAGGATTGCATCCAAACTGCTCTTGAATATCTCCAGTGGGGGAGACTCCACAGCTTGCCTGGGCAACCTGTTCCAGTGCTCGGTCACCCACACAGCAAAGAAGTTCCTCCTCATGTTCCGGTCGAACTTCTGTGCATCAATTTCTACCCATTGCCTGTTGTCCTATTGCTTGACACCACTGAGAAGAGCCTGGCTCCAACTCTTGGCACCCACCCTTTATATACTTACAGACATTGATGAGGTCCCCTCTCAGCCACCTCTTCTCAAGGCTGAACAGCCCCAATTTCTTCAGCCTTTCCTTATAAGAGAGATGCTTCAGTCCCTTTACCATCTTTGTAGCCCCCTGCTGGACCTGCCCCAGGATCTCCATGTCTCTCTCTTGTCCTGAGGAGCCCAGACCTGGACACAGCTCTCCAGACAAGCTGAAAGGAAGTGAGGTCACCTGGTGATGTTCTAGCAGCTAGCAGAACAAAAAAGAAGCACAGTAAAGCCTGGAAGCACTCATCCCAAACTGCAGACAGAGTGAGCTCAGAGCAGACTACAGCAGAGAGTAGCAGAAGGCAGAGAATATGTAAAATGCAGTCTTGGCCACCTTTTAGAAAATGAAAGAATAGAGCCAGGTCCAACTTACATGGAAGTGACAAAAATACCAACTCCCTGAAAGAACTGAAAAAAGACACTACTGGGATAGCAGTGTCAAACACAGAAGTCACCCTCACAGCAAATCTACTTTTTCACAAAAACAGCACTTCAGCAACCAGCTTCATGAAGAGCTGCTGAAGCAGAATTGTTCCAGTGGGGAACAAATCCAAACAAAACAGAGCATATCTTGCTTGGACCAAAGAGGGTTTATTTTCCTTTGACCCTGGAAGCCAGAAGTTTGATCAACGTGTGCACAACACCACAGTAATAATGATTGCAACAGGTATCAAATGTCCTGGGAATATCCTTTGGTGAAGTGTGGCTACTTTACCAGCTAAATTTCAGTACATGATCTCATAGCTACAAAACAGCAATAAAAAGGAAAGATAAGAAGTGTTTTGTAACAGATTTTTTCTCACATAATGCAGAAGAGGAGGGAGACTTGAGAACAGGGACACATGGTATTGTAACAGTCAGCAAAAGTCATGAGAGAAAGATGAAATTATGATACAAGTGAAACTTCTAAGAAAATAGGTGTCATCAGGCTTGTTGTCCACAACAAGCTCTCTGCAACATTTATTAACTTGGGGATGGAAAAGCACATATTCCAAGTGGATAATGAAAATAGCTAAAATTGATTAATTGACTTCAGAAAATGTTAATTTTTTAAGAAAACAATGGACAGAAAATATTACAAGGCAATTTTTATGCAAAAAAACCCCAAAAAACAAACCAACCCAGCAACAACAAAAGACAACAATCAAACAAACAAAAAAGCCCAAGAAGACACATACTTGTCTGGCCCTACTTGAATTCAGGAAACAGGACACATGTTTAGAAATTGCTGCATTTGTATCAAAATGCAAGAGACAGAACTGCGAGGAGCTGCTGATAATTCGTGGTGCTCCTCATGGAGTCCGGCAGAAATTGGCAACTGCTTTGTTTGAGCACAGCAAAGCTCTGTGCAATGATAGCTGATTATTACTGTCATTTTTTATCAAGTAATTCAGCTAAGCTTCACATTATCCAGCACAGTAGTGAATGACATAATACAATATTTGCCAAACCTCTGATGAGCTTGTTTTGAACACAGCACAAGACACAAGACACTTCTAAGACTGCAGAGGATCATGCTTCATACAGAAACTGCAATCTATATCAAATGTATGCATGCCTAAGCAAAATTGGATGTAAAAAACCAAGATTAAGAGTCCCAAAAGTGCCAGTCACAGGCTTCAAAATCTTCACATGCACATGTTGAAGAGGCTTTTGAACTGTGTTCATCTTCAATGGAACCAGCTGACCTCAAGGCTGTAGTGGGTACAGCCCCTTTCAGTTTTCCAAGGACCAGGACTGTCCATTCAGAAACACTTAAATGTTGACTACAGCCCCAAATTCCACTTCTACAGAGCCGCTGGATATTGTCAGCTTGGAGATCACCCAGCCACTCTCATATGCTGAAAATTCCCTGACCAGACATGTCTTAATCATAGAATGCAGCCTCTACCGCCTCCCAGTAAAAGAACAGATCAGTGAGAACAGCTGCAATATTAATTGCACAAGTTGAAAATCATAGAATCATAGAATGGTTTGGGTTGTAAGGGACCTTAAAAGTCATCTAGTTCCAATCCTCCCTGCCATGGACATTAACACCTTCCACTAGACCAGGCTGTTCAGAGCCCCATCCAACCTGGCCTTGGATACTTTCAGAGATGGGTCATCCAGAACTTCTCTGGGCAACGTGTTCTAGTGCCTCACCACCCTCACAGTGAAAAATTTCTTCCTAATATCTAATCTAACCCTACCTTCTTTCAGTTTGAAGCCATTCCCCCTTGTCCTGTCACTACATGCTCTTGTAAATAGCCTCTCTCCATCCTTCTTGTAGCCTTCCTTCAGGCACTGGAAGGCCACAGTTACATCACCCTGAAGACCTGTCTTTTGCAAATGAAGCTGCAAAGTTAAAATCACCTTGAAGAATATTTTATTTGCTGTTATATGGTCTTATGGACTGTGCTGTATCTGCAAAATTAATTCTAGATGAAGCTGATGTGGGCTGGAAGATGATGAGTGTTTTCTCTTGAAATTTGGGTATATAAAGGCCAAAGTGAAGGCATAAGAGCAAGCAGGCTTAAAAGCCAGCACAGAGAGAAGACCCCACTTACCAAATGAGCATCCATGCAAGGACTGATCACCCTTTGATCAGGCTTTTCCCACAGCTCAGCATACAAGCATATTAATGCACAGGTAAGTGTTATTGAGAAGTGCCTAGCACAAGTGCTGGAATTTGTCAGTGTTTCTTCTATTTTCTTTTAACACAAGAAGAACCAGAAGTCAGTCATTTTCTGCCCTTCTCGCTCTGCACCAGGTGTGGTGTGAAAGCAGACCAAACAGCTTTATTTTGGTTACCTAGCTATGAAAAGAGATTAGCTCGGTTGGTTAGAGCGCAACATTAATAATGCAAAGATCGTGGGTTTGATCTCTGTATGGGGGATTCACTTAAGAGTTGGACTCGATGATCTTTGTAGGTCCCTTCCAATTCAGAATATTCTGTGATTCTGTTTTTCTTGTAACAAGCCCCCAGTTCTTCCAGGAGAATCAGGATCAAAACTGATGCTGCTCTAAATGTGTGAATAAAGACCAGAAAAGACAAAGAAAATGAAAATTAACTATGAGAAAAGGCTATCTCTCAAAGCTCCCTGAAAGGATACACTATCCCTACATACATTTTGACTACAAACCCACGTACAAACTCTAGTGAATTTGTACATCATGGATGTATCATAGAACCATGGACTCATTTGAGTTGGATGGGACCTTTAAAGATCCTCTAGTCCAATCCCCCTGCAATGGGCGGGGACACCTTCCACTAGAAGTTTTCTCAGAGCCCTATCCAACCTGACCTTGAATGTTTCCAGTGATGGGGCATCCAGAATCTCTCTGGGCAACCTGTTCCAGTATTCCACCACTCTCACTGTAAAAAGTTTCTTCCCAATATCTAGTCTGAATCTATCCTCTTTTATTTTAAAACTCCTTGTCCTACCACTACAGGCACAGCTAAAAATCCTGTCCCCATCTTTCTTATTAAGCCCCCTTTAGGAACTGGAAGGCTGCCATTGGGTCTCCTCAGAGCCTTCTCTTCTGTAGGCTGAACAGACCCAACTCTCAGCCTGTTGCCACTGGAAAGGTGCTTCATTCCTCTGATCATTTTTGTAGCCTCCTCTGGACTTGCTCCAACAGCTCCGTGTCCTCCCTGTGCTGGGACCCCAGAGCTGGATGCAGCACTGCAGGTGGGGTCTCACCAGAGCAGAGCAGAGGGGCAGAATCCCCTCCCTGGCCCTGCTGCCCACGCTGCTTTGGATGCAGCCCAGGACACCTCTGGCTTTCTGGGCTGTGAGTGCACATTGACACCTCATGTGGAGCTTTATCATATCATCACTGAGGTACAGATAATCAGAGCCAAACCAGCCATTAAAAGGATTATGACACTATTTATTACTGAATGGAAATTTAAAAAAAAAAAGAAAAAAAGAAGAAAAATAAACTATTTTTCAAGTCATCCCAGAGCAGAGGTAAGCTGTCACACAAGTCTTTAAAAGCAACCTCACACAGTGTTCAGTTTCAAAAGCTAGGTTACTTCTTTTTAGCCTATAGACACAACAGCATAAGTAGTAGGGGAAGGAGAACTGTACCGAAAGGAAGAGATACCTAGTGGCCCAAAGATGCTGAAGCCAAAAACCTTGCAGAACTGCCAGCAGGGAGCCTGTCTCAAAAAGAACCTCCTTCCTGAAGATGAGTAGTGGTAACTACATGTATTTATCGGGTTAATTCTCTTTCAGTAACTGAGCAGTGGGTGGGCATATATTTCATTAAAATGGCAAAGGCTTTCGCCTACCATAGACCAAAAATATAAACATGAATATGAAAGGCCATGAATTATGCACTCTGCTGTCTTTGATCATCAAGTGGGGAGGAGATTTTTAAAAATTACATTCAGGAATCAGCTCAAGTTACCAGAACACCTCAACATCACAAGTACCAAGTAGGAGTTGATCTCTTAGCTGATCAAAAGCTGATTTGTTGCCTGCCTTTACAGTAAATACTTGCAACATATCAAGCTGCCTGTAAGATGTGCACATTTCTCAGTAATCAGATACAAAGAATAGCTCTTCCATACCTACAGAAAAAAAACCCCGCTAAATTAACAAGATTTGGGTTAATAAAACAAAAATTATTTCGCATTTGGTGATAAAGAGACAGAAAGTCTGCTGCCAGCTGGTAGAGATCTCAGTGCAGGAATCCTTCTGCCATACCTGAATACCCACACAAAGCCATGCAGACCCTTGCTTGGATTCTCCTTTGTAAAGCAAAGAGCCAGGATCTCATGTCTCGGGCCAACCATTTCTCTAGCACCGTGCTATCACGAGTTTTTTTGTGCATTCAGTTCAGTTCAGTTAGCACCAGGAGGCTTCTTCACTTCCCAGTGGAAATATGCCATCACTCAGAGGCAGCTGTTTGTAAAGTGGAGGGAGGGGAGAAGCCCAAATGTCATACAGACTTTCACTTTAGTCTTATACCTGAAGACACATGATCCCCCTCATAACTCACCTGGGTTGGGTGTTCCCAACATGCAGCCACATGGTCTCTGGGCGAACCCACTGTGTTGACACTGGTCACACAAACAGTGCTCACCTCCCTTCTCTCTCACCACTGCAAACCATGATGATGGAGGAAGCCTGTGAGCTTCCAAGCACTGAAGCATCCTGCAAAATCTGCTGCCTTCACCAACAGCCACGGTCATTTACTCAATAATTCACTAAATGCATCAGGTGGGCAACAGGACCATACATCAGCTACAGCTGTCACCTTCCTGTGCTGATTGTCCCCAGTGAGCTGCCAGGCACCCGTGCTCCTTCTATACTTGCATCTGCAGGCTCCTGCACAGGGTCAGTCTCAGACCTACACATGAGGGAACCATCAGTCTTTTTAAAAGCAGCAAGGCTCTGACATTCAGTGAGCCAGCAACACAGGCATGACTGCCTGTGCCCAGATTATTTAGAGCTGAGAAGGGCCTGCCTGCCAGTCTCACTGCTGGGCAGCAGCTGCCAACTCTTCACTCACACATGGGCCTCTTTAGATGCAATGTTTAGATGTAGATGTAATGACCCAATGTTTTTCACCTTTATAAGCAGGATGATCACTTTATATTTAAAGGTGAGAAATATATTTTATTTTATACCTCTGAGCTTTCAATTGTTTTCTTCTCTACAACAGGAATCAGTGAGGGTTGCGGACAACCAGAAGCTTGCCAGAGGCACTGCCCCAGGCAGCATTGCAGCCCATGGAAGGGAAAGGCATCAGGCCTCACTGCCCAGATCAGCTGCACGACAGAGATGGTGCAGGAAGAGACAAAGAATAGGAATTGCAGGGAGAACAGGCAGCTACTGTGACAGGGCAAATCACATTGCTTCTTGCATGCTCTATGCAGATGCCAGACATCACAGCTCTGCAGCTTACTGGCTTCTGCCTGTGATGGACAAGAAACCGAGTTTCCATGGCGCTCTGCCAGGTCTTTTCCCAAATGATGCTCTGCCCTCTTCCCTCTTCAGACCCTGGAAAAAGTAGATGCAGGCAGCCCTGTGCTCTGTGGTGGGTTTCAGGTAGGAGAGGAAGGGGTGAATAGCTGAGGGATCTGGCTGAACACACCTGTTAGAAAAGGAGGATTCATTCAGTTCCTTCTCATTGTGGGAGTGTTGAGTCAGAGGGAGGTGTGTGGACTGAGGGGATTTATGAGGGTGGTGCTTGCAGAGCTGGGAAGACAGCAGCCCACGAGAAATAAAATGTCTGTACATGGAAGCTGCATATGGTGGAAGACATGATAACTACACTTGAAGTTATTAGTTAGAACAACAAAGAAGACAAAGGGCAAATAGTATCTTTGTCTATACTTTTACCTACTGTGAATAAAACACTTCCACTTCTCACACCCCAACAGCAGAGCCCCTGGGCCTTCCACATGGTCCTCTGTACCCTTCTGTAAAGCTCTGTTCCCCAGGCCCACCCCTGACTTTGCTCTGCCCTGTGAAAGCCCTGCATCCCAAGCAATGAGATGTCCCTGACCATGCTGCTACAATTTTCCAAGAGAGAGTTCTGCCATACATGTATGTGGCAGGAAGGGAGGAAGAGGAAGTTCTTCTTTGAGGTTGTGCTTGATGAAAGCACACAGAAGAGATGGAGGAGAAAATGCCCTCTCTAACCTCTTCCCCTTGCTATGCCTGAACTCGCCGTCTCTCTCCACAGCCTGAGGAATGAGAGAGTAGGAAAACTGTGGGAGAAAAAACAAAAATAGAGAAGATTTCTGAGCCTAAGAGCAGCACATTCAAGTGGGCCAAGTGGGAATAATGGGTTTTTAATATCTGGAAATTATTTAGATCCCAGAAAGAACACCATAAAATGTCTACAGGTTAGAGAAAATAGAAAACAGGATGAGAGGAGTCACCCTATTCTTTATAATTGAGAAAACTGTTCATATGGTCCAGTTTGAGCACTTTCTTCACCAGCAAACTGTGGAGACCAAAAATATAGATAATTCAAAATTGGCTGAATAAGTGCAGAAGAAAAATATGTGCCGGGGTTTTAACATAAAATGTGCCATCTCTAGTTCTTTCTGTTCTTCAGCTACACATTGCTGGATCTGTGGATTTCAGGAAAGTATCACTACATGTTTGACCTCTTCTTATATTCTTGTTATTGGTCAATGTCAGATATAGGTCTTGATCTAAACAGAGCTTTACCTGACCTGGCCCATCTCCAGCAGATCAGACAAGATCTTGGAAAATCTAGTATGTTCCTCTTTCTCCTCTCACTCTTCTTTTTTCCCCCCTTTGCTCTAAGCAAGGTAACTTTCCACCAGAATATATTTGGAAATGATAGATCAGTATGGATCTATGGATAGATCAGTCAGCTTGGACAAAATGGCTGATTGGTGTGCTTGTTAAGTCCCAGGGGATTAACGCATTTGTGATAAATGTTAGGGAAACAATGCAGAATCTCAGATGAGAAAGCCAGGTCATTGCCCCAGACAGAATGCAGCAGGTCTGTGGCCATTCCACATCTGAAAGCAGCTCATAAGCAGAGCATCATAGAACAAAGCACAGATGTGAAATGACAAAGAAAACCCACCAACATTTTTGCAAACGCCTGTTCAGAAGTGGTGGGGGGGAATGGGATGAAAAAGAGCCTCCACTTTCCTAATGTTAACAACCCAGTTCTCCAATACATCTGCACTGGACTAAGTGCAGGGACACTTCTCTTTGAAATAATAAATTAGCTAATTAAAAAAAGGTTGGCTTCATCTGATATGATCTTTCCCCTGCTGCTCTGAAGGAGAAGCCAGCCTCATAAGGAGGCAGGCAAGGGACTTGCCATGTTCCCTCCAGGACACAGACAATGACTCCATTGGCATTACTACCATGATCCCACAGCCTCAAGAGGGTTTCAGGGCTATAGGCAAGGTTTCACTGTGACAGAAAGCTGCTCTGGCAGTAATGATGTGAAACACAGCAACAAAGTTCAGTCCATGACAGAGAAAAATTTCAGTATATACTCCACATCAGAAGGCAAGAACAAGAACACTATTAACTAAAAAGGAAGATAAAACCCTTCTGCCCTTCACTGACAAAACTGCTATATACCCCTAGGCAACCACTTGGATATTGCCTTTGGAGTTGTTAATTTCCACAGGAAAAATTAATTCTGTTTACTCCTTAGAAATGTCGTTATAGGCGTTAATTTGTGCATCTCCTCGGCTGTATTTTCATCTGCACATTGCACTGAAAAGTCTCTACAATAATGGCACAAGCCTAATGACAGGAGACTATTAAATGAGGCAGCCCTCCATTGAATATAAACTTCCTTAAACAATTATTTCAATCCCACCAAGCAAATTGGTCTCTTAGGGGAGAAGATGCCTTTGCTGAAAAGAAGGCCTGCAAGATCAATGCTCCAAGGCCCAGAGCTGCTCCACAGGCACATGGCAGGTGGATGGTGTTGCTCTGTGCCTCTCCCAGTAGCCATGACATGCAAACAACTGCTCTCTCTCCCTGCAGAACTCCGTTGGTCTACCGGGAATTCCTCTTAGTCCCTTAAAAACAGTGACAAAACTTTGACACATCGGTGAAGGAATGAGCTGCAATTTCACTGCAAACTCAAATTCATTTAATTCAGTTCCACAGAAAAATTCAGAAAGGTTTCTGCAGTCATCACAGGCTGAGACAGCACATCTCAAGGTTCCTAAATAATGTATTAAAAGCAGAAGAGTTAGGTTTCCCTTTGGTTTCTATGGTTCTTTTGTCAGCATTTAACATTACTGATCACAGCCCCTCTCTTTTCAGCCATGGAAGGTGTATTGTAGAATTTTCACACAGCAAGGACTGTGTCAAAGTTGTTCCAGGACAGACAGCCTTGGTGTTCTGCAAGATGCTCTGGTGAGACCCTACAGCAAAGGCATCATCCTCTAGTGTGATGCCAGTTTTGCCCTCTGGGACATGAGGGGCTTTTGGCATGACTGGAATATTCTTCATATCCTGCCTTTGTGCTCAAGGCATGCTTCTGACAAACACATGTCAGGCAGCAGCAACTTCCTTGGGACTGGGCATCAAAAACAACTCAGGTAGCATTATGTGTTTGGATACACCAGCCCTGTACCCAGGTGTGGGTAACAAGTAGGAATATCTTTTTCCCCTGCTCCCAGTCACATCTTGTAACATCAAAGCCAAGATCACTTATCTTAGTTCCAGTGCCAGCCACTGCAACCTTATGTTTTTCTGGTTTGCCTTCTCATTGGTCCTTTTACTTTGGCTGAACATGACCAGGGAAATTCCATTAGCTTTTCCCATAAGGTGATGAATTTTCATGCCACAGTAGCAACCTGTAAGAAGTGTCCTTAACCCCAAGAGAAATGGTCATCTTCTTGGACAGCTGTGACCATTCCTTCATTTCCTCATGGGAAGCACAACCAACCCGAACTTGTGCAGACATGTCCTTCATTGATGTCATAACTAGAGTTTTTCCACCCTGGTGATGTCCTCCAGTGTGCTGGCACTTTTGTTCTGTGAGGGTTAATAGGGATCATCACCAGGCAATGGCAACAAAGAGGACAACAGCCAGCACAGAGTCCAGAGACAGGTCTATGGAGATTGGGTCAACCCCATAATGTCAGTAAACCATTTTTAGAACAGTAGTTTCTCCCTGGCCAGCATCACTTCTTATTTATCATGACTCGCTCAGCCCAGAGGAGCAGACAGCCACCTGGAGTCTCTTGGCTGTTTCTAGAGCTTATTACTGGATGCACATCAGAAACACTTTAATCTCCTCAAAAAAAAAAAAAACAACCTAGGATTAATGTTGTATGGGTTTATTTTTAGGCACCACTTCCCATCCAGAAGCCCTTGCCTGCAGTGACAGAAGTTATGTAGAAATCTTTTTGGTTTCAGTGAGTATATGTATGTGCATAGCCATGTGTTCAATTGAAATCAGTTTAAATACTCCTGGGGCTGATTTCTTTCTTGGAGGGTAATTTGTCTCTGGATTATTTCATCTTCTCAATGAATGGCAACAGGTTGATGCATACAAGCCTTGCTGCCTCTGGTCTCTCAAGGCCCCTACACTGTTATCTCTGCAGGTCTATGCATCCCAGGTTGTTCTGCAGAAGCCTGTAGTGACACACAATTTATGGACCTGCAAGCAGCTCAGAAATTCAAATGACAACCATTACAGTGGAAAAAAAAAAAAAAACAAACCATGAAGTTCTCTTCAACTCCAGTGCTAAAAGAAAAACCATAAAGTTTAATAAGAAAGAGGTTCCTGCTAGAGCTTATTCCTTTGTATTTGTTGAATATGACTTTCCATGCCATATTTCATCTTGAACAATGATGGCTGATTTATGAAAACGGCAGAGAGGTTTGAATATTTCCTTGAATATCTGGGAAGTTCTGACAGGGACAGAATTTCTTGTTTGACCGAGGAGGTAATGCCACAAATAACCAAACAGAACAGGTGGGACTAGCCTTGTATTTGAGGGGTGGGATAGCAACAAAAGTAACCACCACCAACAAAAAAGCTTACACCCCAAAAAAAACCACCAAAAAAACAGAGAATATCTGTGAGAAATTATCCTCTTTTCCTTCCTTATTGGTAAGTTGCAAGAACATGCCGTGTTGCTGAGCTGCCCAAATGCCTGTCAGCATTGGCACAACACCACCGGCAAGTCGAAAATAACTAATATCAGGTGCCCAGCCAGTTGTCTCTAGTGCCTGAGCATCTGCTTAGGGCTTTGCTGGTCCCCAGACATCCTTCCAGGACAAAGTCCCTACTGTGGCCCTCAGCCAAAATAGTGAATCTCTGGGCAGGAGACGGAGCATTGGCCAGGCAGACCTGAGGCTGTGGATAAGCTCCCATGGGAAGCAGGGTCCATTACACACCATATCACTTTGAAAAATGGGGCAAAACACACAGCCTTGTTTTTGCCTTTTCTAGCGTACAGCAAGACATATAATAAGACAAACCAGTTTCTCCCCCATTCCCCAAATCCCTAATTTCTACACTGCAAACTGATTGAGAGACTGAGCGAACTTCATCCACCAGAGATTAATAAGGCCTCATCATGTGCTGCTGCCATATTTTTAGCTGCTCTAGGAGGCCAGTGAAGTACCAGAACCTACAGAGTCCAACCGGCACTGTGACCTTGGCTTTCATGATTTAGTATCACTTCATCATAAACTCAGTATTCCCCTTTAGAGAGGAAATGTTTTAACATCCATGTGCAATATTGAGTTGTATTTATCCCGAAAGTCACAAAACAAATAAATCCGGGAAGAGGGGTTGATACAGAAAGACTATTGAGTTATCCTATCTGGAACCAGAGTAGAAACAGGGAAATCATTTCACTTTTATGTTGAAGTAGTATTTGCTGTCACAGTCTGGTTACTACCACCCTTCTCCTTCCTGCTGCCAGAGCTCCCCTGGATGAAGAAGAGCTGGGACCATTACTCCACTCTGCTCTTCAAGAAGCAAGCTGTAGGTATCCCAGTGGGGATCTGTCAGCCCCCCCTTCACTGGAACATGCTACATGACCAATATGGAGTATGGGTCATGAATAAGGGCAAAATGTGGGAATGGATCTGGGATTATTCTTGTCTGTGAGGTGGTAACCTGCACCTTGCATGTTAGTGCCTCTGACTCCCCTCTCATACTGTGCTCTGTGTCCCACACAGAGCCTACTTAGGCATCAAAGATGCAAAAATAGTGGTTGTGACCTGCCTCTACAGTCCTCATGCTTTTTCTCCCTGTCCAATTTTTGTTTACTTCTCTCTTGCCCAGGAGCCTTTAATCTTATTCTCTACTGCTACCTGCGTGTCCTGAGGCTCAGCTTCACTTTTACATTTGCATCTCTCAGGTGTCTTCCAAAGCCTTTTTTCTAGATCAGTTATTAATCTAAATTGTCCATTCCAAAATGGTGTGGACTTGAAATCAGGGAGGAACAGAGAGAGAAGGAGGGAGAAGGAAAAAGGATTGGAAGAAGGGGTTATGTACAAGACCTGAGGCTCACCACAGCCCCTTTCTGCTCATCTCCATGTGCATGTTGCTTCCAGAGGCATTTGTTCTTTGCAACTGATGGGTTCATTTTTTTGCATAAAGTGCTGTGTAGTACTGTGACATCATGGAATTAATAATGAATAATGCAATCTCTCACCTTCCCACTGGAATATAATCATCATTTGATTTGTGAATAATTTACTTGAACTCCCACTAAAAGACTTCTGTCAGATACGGAACATATTTTTTTAAATTATTAGTGGTTCTTCCCATTAAAATAAGTAAAACAATAAGTTGAATTTCTAAATGAACTAGTGTTATTCAGAGACAAGTGCAGAGCAAGTTATTTGTCACAAATAAATTAATCAAATTTTCTTCTTAAAAATAATAAACATTCTCTAGAGAACACACCAGAAATATGTTAACTATGAGCTTTAAGAACCTAGAACAACAGAGATTTCTTCTCCCTCTCTCTGGTGTTTCCTATATTGAGTATATTAAGTAATATTCCTATATTACTTACCAAAGGATTCAGATTCATTCCATGATAAGATGAGTGGAAGTTTCTATTTCATCTCAGTGTTGAATGAGATGCAGAGTCCTCTTTCAGGCCACAGCAGCTGCAGCTGAACACCTCTGTGCCTTCCCTCTTCTTCCAGGCAAACTGCCATGACTTTGCTGTTTTAATATGTGATTTCTTTTTTCTTCTCTTTTTCTTTTCTCAAGAATATAAATTGAAGTTGTAAACCTTACATGATAAAATTCTTAATACAGTAAGCAAAGTGTAGTTCAATCGGGTGACTTCCAGCTGGAAACCACAAAGTGGTGATGATAGAAAAGCTGAAAGTAACCAGAGATGTTTAGCAGAACAGTGTGACAATATGTTATAATTTTGATAAAGTGAAGAAACAGTCTGAAATTAATAATTTTCATCATGACAAATAAAAGTTTATTCATGTCAGAAAACTTTTCCCCAGATGCAGAAAGACTAATACTATTAAGAGATCTTCAGAAATTTACTGCCAAGCCCTATTGGTAGTGTTCTCATGAGGATGACGTTGAGATAGCGAGAAACAGCTACACAATCTGATCAGAGTTTTCATAAATTACCTTTTAAAAAAATACCTTGAAGTCCTCCCTGAACAGCAGAGGAAGGGCCACTTGCCTCACTAGTTTTTATTCTCCTTTATCTTGTCCCAGAGTGTTATAAAACCCACATCAATTAAGTTTAAGTACCTATAATCAAGGATCTTGAAGGAGGATATATGAGAGGTGTAAGCAGCAGTAACTCTGGTGCCATCACTGTGACAGTCACAGGCAAAGAGGAGCCAGGAAAGAGGGCACAGAACCATGAGCAGAAGGAGAATAAATCTCCATCGTTCCTCCTCTGCACCCCTGCAAAGTGACCCCTAACACTGTGTCAGGCTCCGGGGGACTAATGCCAAGAAGGCAGATTGTCAGCATGAAACTTGACTCAGAAAGATGGCTTCTCCCAAAAAAGGCCAAAACAGTTCATCCAGTGTGATTCTCCAAAAACCTTGTATGATCTCCAAATCACCTGGATATCTGTCAAACAACAAACACATGCAGCAAAACATGCCTGCTCCTATCTAAGCCCCATCTCCAGTCATACAGGGTCCACTGCAAATAGAAAAAGACCTTTTCCTCCCAAATATGTGGCAGCTTCTGGCTGAACCAGAGTGGTAAGCCAAAATAAATCACTTAGGGGTAAGAAGTGCAGTAAATATACCAACACTTGGCTCCTCTCACCAAGCACTCACAGGGAGAGGGTAAAGGTGGGGTATGTGGTCCTTCTGTACACTGAAGTCTTCTGATTGCCCTTCTGTCGAAGACATAGCTTTATGCAATTTTCATGTTCAAGCCCTTTCTTTCAACCCTCCGAAACTGATTGTGAAAATATGTATGTGTTTTTCTCCTTCTAGGAAAAAGGCATTTTGTAGTCTCATCACAGCCAAAAAACCATTTCAATTCAAGAACTAACCAGATAAGGGCTTCTACAGGCTGGTTTGTTTTATTCTTCATTGGTCAGGTTCGGTCAGGAGACTTCCATAGATGTGACCCAGGCACAAGCCTGTGGTCCCTGCCAGCAGCTGACTTGACACCACCTACAACAGAGACTTCTGATTCCCCTTATCTCCTGTGTTAGAGCAGTCCCAGTCCCAGTGTGCTTTGCTTTGGTCCTCAAGGTCTTTTCCCCAAGCACAGCAGCAACATTTCTTCTCCTACATAGACCCCATGTGCCACCCACCCCTCCATGGGATGATGACAGCTGCCACTGGCCTACCCCTCACCTGGGGTTCCCTGGCTCAGGAATCATCCATCTCTGCAGAGTTCCTCAGAGGCCCATGATCTGCCTCTTCTAAGTTTGTCTAAGAGCAACCAAGAGGTTAAAAATTTTTCATAGATGTGTGAAGAAGCAGACATCAGGGTGGGTAGGGTAGCTGCAGAAATTTTATCCCCCAGATAAAGGGAAGGCTTGTTTGGAAGGGGTTAATCCTTTTCTAAAATACCCAAGAGACTTAAAATAAGACTTTCAAACCTTTATTAATCATATACTTTTCAAAGATTTTCCAAAAATATGTAAAAGTACTTTTTCACAGTGGTGGCTTCTTCTCCGCCAAATCATAACAACATCACAAATTATTTCAACAGTCTGAAAGATTATCTTTTAAAGTAGAAGGTAAAGCTTTTCTTATGCTTGCAACTTCAAAAGCTACAGTTTATACACCCAGAGAGACACAGCTTAAACTAACAACCAGGTAATAATGTGTACTCAAGACTATGTAAAACCAGAGCATAATAGAAATTCAAGTGCAATCTAACTGCATAAATAAAATATTATTGGTAGTGACCCTTTTTTTCCCAGAGGACTTGACACTTCAGATTGGAAAAAATTGATGAAAAGATCACAGGGATAAATCTGGGAATATATTTAAACTGTGGGAGAACAGCAATTTAAATTATGATAATATGACCTATTAAAGAAAGAAATTAAAATTTCCCAACTGATTATGTTAAAAGAAGTTCAATTCCATAAGGACTTGAAACACCAGTTATGTCTCAGTTTTGAAGAAGTTGAGAGAATATGGACATTTTATTCCCTGGCTATTCTCTGGCTATTTACAAAAGTGATCTGTGGCTTTCAACCTTCTCCAATTTTCAGATCCCTAAGAATTTACAGCAGAGTGTCCCATTAAAGAAAACACAAACCTGCTTACAAGAGGCTTGCTTTACTTGTTTACTTTTTAGTGATCTGTCAGCAATAGTTTGTGGGAATTAAGGCTTTAGGAAGCAGCAATCCACCTCTGCTGAGGATAGACACTGCTTTGATGCTGAAGCAGCTTGCTGTCAGCTCTTGGCATGCCCAAAGTGTCACCTGTATTTGGATTTGCACTCACATTCAGGCACAGGTCCTGGTGGGCCCGTGGGTGGGAGGAGAAGCTCATCACCAGCAGATGTAATTAGCAGAATGCTTCACCCGTGTGAACAGCTTAATGGCAGGATAAGGCAGCATGGGCTGCAAGGAAACTTTTGCTATCTAAGAAAAGGACAAATGCAGTAAAGGGGAACAGGGAGACCTGCCCATGCTATAGCAGAAGTGAACTGAAGGCCCATACTGCCAGATTTTCTCGAGAAACTCATTCAAGTTTCTGTAAATCAGTGTTTCTTTGGAGAGGGATGTCCAGCTGCCCTGTGCTTTGTGCTCTGCTCCTGACAGCTTGGCCCATTATTGGCACCTCCTCTTTCCCTCCGCCCTCTGCTGATGGATGGGGCAAGGAGAGCAGAGCCAACAGCCTCAGGCAGCCTCTTAATCTCACCTGAGCAAATAGTTCTACTTCGCATAAGCAGCTAAATATTTCATTCTCTCCCTGGCACAAGGTAGCAAAGGCAAGGGGGAGGCAAGGGCCTGCCATGAGGGAATTGCAGGACTCAAGCCATTCTTTCACCCACCAATTCCACTCTCAGACACAGTGTCAGTTTGGCCCTTCTCCTCCCAAACTGTTAGTTGCTTTAGATGCTGTCTTTATGATTTTTACACAAAATCTAAGTTTTATTTACTTGTGAAATTCTAAAACTTCCATAATACTCACAAACCATAATTTTTACATCCTGGCCAGCAAAGTCATCCAAATCTTCTGTTGCAGGGACCAGGACAAGCAAAGTGACTTCATCCTCTTTGTTCTCATCCCTGATACTCACCTTCACTTTTTAGGATCACCGTATGCATTTATAGCAACACAGCAACGCTGAGAACAGTGCATGTCATATTCATCACTGAGGCAGGACATCATGCCAATTATTCTTCATCTCTCTTTTACAGAGAACAGGTAGAAACCAGAAGAAGTTGCAATACTCCTATGTTCATTTTCAGTTTCCTGAAGCTTTTTTTTATTGTTGTAATTTTAAATGTTGTATGATTATCTAAGAACTAGAAGACCAGAACTAGAAAGTTACATAGACATTATACAAATAACAAACACAATATCATGTTAGTGATTTATACAAGGGAAAATTGTTCAAAACTTGTCCTTTAACTGAATAAACGTGTAGAAGGCATGGCCGTGCTGGAAGGAGTGTCTGTTTCCATAGCACTGGTATCAGCTGTGTCCTGTGTGCCCCCAAATTAAAGGAACATAACCATTGGCATATGACTAGAAATTACAAGAGTAGGCCTGCGCTGCAGAAAAGAAAAGGGTTATGGAAAGAATTAGATCAGTATGACTCATCCTGAACATCGGGTTTGAAGAATGTTAATAGTACTATTGAGTATAAAGCTGGCTGTTACAGTTAAGATTGCACTTGGAATTTCCATTATAAATCCTATTTTTGAGGGTTTATAACTTGGCTGTAGTATAAATTCAATCACAGCTAAAATTCAACATACAGAGTCTCATCACTGGAAGCAAGAGGTTTTTCAGAGAAAAATCCTTCTGGTTCTTTGAGGTCAAGGGAAATAAAAACCCAGTAGAATCATTAAGGGAGAGTTTACACTTTTCTGCCCTCCAGTAAATTACAAATGACCTCTGTATTTAAACTGAGGATTTCATAGGTCATTTATTCAGAATGAAAATGCTATCTCTAGGTGTATGGAAACACAGTTCATTAAAAACACTTGATCTGTTACCCTGAAGGATCTACTAGGATGCACATTAAGCAACTTTTCCAAAGTTTCAGTATTAGTTTTGACATTCAGAGTACCAAATTCCAACATTGGCATTAACTGAAGAGCTTCCATCAATTTCTGAGCTACTAATGATACCACATATCAAGAGTGGAGCTGCCTCCAAGTACATTTGGCAAAGTCATCCTGTTGGCACCAGGATGGATCCCACAGAGGCAGGCAAACAATCCAGATTTCACAAGTCAGCTCAGGTGCATTCATGTGTCAAACTCTGGCTGCACCAGAAGCTTCCTGTGACCCCCATGCCTTCTATGTAAGTCGATGTTGGGATGTGACCCCAGCCAGCAGCCAAGCTTCACACAGCCACTCACTCGCTCCCCCACCAGCAGGATCAGGGAGAAGATCAGGAGAGTAAAAGAAAGAAAACTCCTGGGTTGAGATAAAGACAGTTGAAAAGGGAAAGCAAAAGCCATGCATGCAAGCAAAACGAAACAAGGAATTCATTCACCATTCCCCATGGGCAGACAGGTGTTCAGCCATCCCCAGGAGAGCAGGGACCCATCACATGCAATGGTGACTTGGGAAGACAAACGCCATCCCTGCAAACATCCCCCCTTCCTCCTTCTCCCCCCAGTTTCTACACTGAGCATGATGTCACATGGTCTGGAACATCCCTTGGGTCAGTTGGGGTCACCTGTCCTGGCTGTGTCTCCTCCCAACCTCCCGTGCATCCCCAGCCCCCTCCCCAGCCTGGCAGTACAGAAGCAGAAAAGGCCTTGGCTCTGTGCAAGCCCTGCTCAGCAACAACAAAAACATCTCTGTATTATCAGCACTCTGTTCAGCACAAATCCAAAACACAGCCCAGTACCAGCCACTGTCAAGGAAATTAGCTCTGCCCAAGCCAAAAGCAACAGGTTTGACAAGACCTACTCAGGTGGATAATCAAAGATTTAGACATGGTCAGTGCCTTCTAGATGTGAAGCATGAGAATACATCCCAAGGGGGTATCTTTCCAAAGCCACCACTTACCTGGACTCTTACTCCCTTCCCTCTCCCCCCATTTCACGCAGCTGTTTAATAATAAGCATTTAAGCCATTCGTTAATAGTGCATTTTCGGTTCCGTAAACACCCACTTTCTGTACTTTAGTTGAGAAAAGATGACCATTTCCACAAACTTCTAGAAGATACACCTTTCAGCTAGTCTTTTGCTGAAGTCTTTGCTTCTACCCACCTTAAATGCAAGGAAAAGTGCAGGAATCCATTGAAAATCAAATACGTACCAGGTGAAGCTCAGGCCAACAGTGAGGGAAAACTCTGCCCGCAGGGGTGGTATTAAATCAGAGAAGTCACTTGTGTATTTTTGAAAGTGGGATCATAGGAAGTATCTGAGGATTCAAGCATTTCTGAAAAGATGGGAGGCTCGGGAAGGACAGTGCTGGCAAGGCTGGAAGGGTGATGCTGTGCCGCAGGATGTTGCACTGTGCAAGGAAGCCCGCCAGCCCTGGAACAGGCTTCCCACAAGCCAGTGACTAGTGGGGCTCCCAAACAGCTCAGCAGCCCTGGCCTGCAGATGGGCTCGCCACAGGCTGATCCTGCTCGCACTGCAAAGCACTTCAATGTGCCACTGTACAAATGAGCTACATTAGAAAGAAAAGAGAAAAATGTTCACATCAGCATCGTGCTTGCCTTAGGTAAGCTGCTTGCATTTCAGATTAAGCTGTTTACTCATTCCTTCTCAGATCTTTAGTGTCAGTAGCAGTGGTTTGGAGGGTTAATAGCACTTTAATGATGTATGATGCAACCTAATTGGAAGCTTCTAACTGAGTGTTTCTAAGTGGAAGGAATTAGTTGTATCTATGAAAATTTGATAGGCCTCTTGTCAGGTGTCGGTCTAGATTGAAAGTATTTCCCCAAAGCTGCTGAGTTAATAAGTTTCTTAATTTCATTGAGGGAAATTTTGTTTCATTAACTTTTCTCACCCGCATCTGTCTAGACTTGTCAAAACAATTCCACCTGAATATCAGAACACCTCAATGCATCTCACACATAACTCCTACAAGGACCCTGATCACAGGCCCTTGAGACAAAATGTACAAACCTCTCCAATAGTAGCTTTGATCTTCAAATTCACAACGTGCTTTCTTCCTGTTTTTTTCCCCTTCAGGTGAAATATGCATTGGCTAATGAGCAATGCCTACCACTGTCCATGGGTACCACAGGAACCAGGGTTCAGGTGGTGGGAGCAGCTCCTTGGCCCCCTGCAGGGACAGTCCTAGGACCAGGAATGCTTGGCATTTAGCAGGCTTCATCACAGCTCTGATTTGTCTCTCTGCTTTAAATTAATTCAAATTAATTCAAAATATATTTGGGTTTTTTCCCCTGCATTAAAACAGTGTTAAGGAGTGTTCAGTGGGTTCTACAACATATGACAGGATGGCAGAACCAGTGCTTCACTTCACCTCCTATTTGGTAAGCAGTGTTTCTGCTCATACATCATGAAGCAGTGCAATAAAGCAGAAGGGTCCCAACCCGCAACATCAGAGGAGTCTATGTGAGAGAAACTTAATGATCCCTTTAAAAAACTGGTGATGAGGAAGACATATCAGGGGTCGTTTATGAGGAAATTGAGGAGCTTACTGCAAAATTTGTATTGCTGGCAATATAGTGAAGGACTGCAGTACTCTCTCCTTGCGTTTGAGACAATAAATACAGACAAGCAGAAAACATTTTCCCTCAGTGTCTGTGCTAGTAAAAGACACTGGTTTAAGCATTTCCTGCACCCTCAAAACACTGGAGCTGGGACCTTTGCAGCTTTTCTAAAATTTAAGAACTGTATGTTAAGGTCAACCTTACAGTGCAACATCAGAGCAAGGCAAAGAGGAGAGGAGAAAGCACGGCTGCCGAGGACAAGCAAGGGCTTTAGAGCAGCAGAGACCAGGTTCAGAAAATAACCCAGAGACCTGATTACATCGGTTGGACCAAACCGTGATTTCAACATTCAAGAGACAAGACTGACAGCTGCTCTGGGGCTGGGGAGGTGGAAGAGTCTCCAGGATGAACGGAGAACAGGTGAAAAAATGGTTTTAGCCCAACATCCAAGCGCTCTGCAGTGGGAAAAATGCATGCGAAATCCAGGGTCTAGGAATACAAACCCTATATCCTGACTCTTGACCAAGGACCATCACCAGCAGCAACACTGCCAGATGGAAAATAAGGATCCAGTTTGGTCCTCTACTTCTCTAGTATACTAGTTTGAAAGCAAACTAGTGAGAGACTCCATGTCAGAATTACAATTTAATAGGAAAATTTAAAATAAAGGCAGAAAACGCTAGCTTAAGCTGACAGTCAGGATACAACCTGACACCCTGCCAGGCAGGGTGGTGGTAGCAGTCAGATTAAGTGGTGGCTGCAGTCCTCCTCAAGTGATAGATAAAGTTCTGTTGAAGCAGTGGTCCTGTAGAAGGTTCTGGTCTTCCTCTGAAGGTCCAGCGGTGGTTATGTAACTCTTGTCCTCTGGGAATCCAGTAGGCTGACTGTCGTGTTCCGCACCTCAGATTATATCCAGGTAGGAATGCTTGGTTCCTCCCCGTGGGTGGAGCATCTCACAATGGGATGATGTAATTTTATGTGTCATGCAGTGAGACTTGGTGGCCCATTAATGGAATATAGTTCTCTGGAGGGAGTTATCAGGCATGTGTCATGGAAGAGATAAAGAGCACTGCCCCACCTGGTTCTAACAGCCTATGAAGATGGTGATAGAATACATACTTTTGGTTACATCTTACACTGTAACCTAAGACATCTAGAAATACCTTCCTACAGTCAAAAGAGAGGGACAAAGGAGAGATGTCTTTTTACTCTGAAGGGAAATAAGGCTAATAGTAAACAGTGAATAAAATGTAAAAGTAAGACTTAGCGATGTGACAGCAAAGTTAAGTCACTGGTCTCAGTAAGTGAAATAGATTCATTACCAAAACTGGGGTGAAATATTTCTGCTTATTTAGGATCAGAGTCCATCATTTCTATAAGGTGGAAGATACGGCAAATGCCTCATAAACAACTGTTTTGACTCACGTAATAGCCCTAAATAATACACAAGATGTTATGAACAGAGAAGATAACTATTTGCTGAACAATCGTTGTCCCCATGTCACACAGATTCAAGTGACAGAGCAGAGAAAGACATCAGAGAGAGTCAAAATGGACACAAGTGTGTTTATGGGTGTTTAGGAACAAAACTGCCTTGTTTGCTTCAAACTCAAATTGGCACAAGCCCACTGCTGGGACTGGACTTCCTCCATCTTAAATAGAAGGGGAAATCTCTAGGAAGTAAATGCATGCACTGAGCCACAAGGAGAGATGAGCACTGGGAATCTCCTAATGATTTTCCAGACAAGGACAGGTGCAGCTCAGCAAGAAAGTAAGCTTCAAATTTAGCTCCACCTTGGCACAGAGCCAAGCGGTACCACTGCCTGCAGTGGATGAAGCTGGGGAGTGGCGGCCACATGGAAGAGTGATGGCCCGTGCAAGAGCTGGTTTGCAATCTGTTGAGCCAGGGACATCCAGAATTGCTGAACTGGTAGACAGAAAACAGAGAAGGGTCTTTGCTCAGGTAGAGGACCACTTCTACACCAAAGCATTAAGAAGGGCAGCCTTGCATATCCTCCTCAGAACATTTGGCTTGATACCATGTTTTGTCACTTTCCTGCTGCTCCTCCTCTGGTGATGGTGCTGCTTGGTGAAGAAACAGGCTCCCAATCCTCAGTGGGGTGAAAGAGTGTCATCATCTGAACTGAGCCACACATGTGGTCCTTTTCAAATTAATTATGGTGGCAACACGTATGGAGTACAATGTACAGTGGAAATCAACATAAACAACTCTGTCAAAAGAAAGAACAATTGACTGAGTTCTCAACTTATTTTTTAAGGAAGTCATGAAACTGCTTCTCTTTGAACTTGAACACTTTAATTGGGCTTGATGCATTATACAATTCTTCTAATCAGAAATGTTTGGTTTTTTAAAACTAACCGCAGAGATGGTTTCAAAGGACTTTAAAGACACATTGTTATCAGGGTGAGTAAACAAAAATAAAAATGTTGTAACTGTTGCACCTAAAACTTCGTGGAAGGAAGTCAGCCACCTATTTAGGTGGTTGTAAAACAAAGTATATCACAATTGCACCTTCCATGATGAATCTATCTATGATAGAAGAGAAATGAAAAAGCATGTTACACCAGAAAAAATAAAATTATTTAAATCCATGCCATCTACCTGTTCAATGATTGCTATAGCACATAAATTGCCACATTCTGGTGAGCTACCCCCACGATCCTTGCTGCCCTGCATGAATGCATGTGCCTTAATGATACGATGGATAAGTGCCCATGGTGGTTTTAGCAGTTTGTAAAACTTCTGTGATGGGCACAGAGCCCAAAGCTGATAGACAGGTTGTTGGACCAGTTAAATAATCTGGTAACTCCTCAGTGATGTGCATATTTAAAGAAGGAGGAAACGCAAGAAGTTCCTTTTTCCTGCTTCCCCGCCAAGGGGTGGCGAGGGGGGTGGGACCTGGGCCTCCTCCCAGAGCAGGCCACCGGGTTCCCCCTGTGCGGTGACTGGGGCTGGGCTGGCTGGGAGAAGCTGCCCTGGAGCTGCAGGCAACCCTGAGCAGCCACGTGGCCCAAACCGCGTGGTGCGAATCTTTGCAGCTGGCACAGCCCACGCAGGGCCAGCGCGCCCTATCCCTGAGGCTGGCACGGCTCACACCGAATTGAGAAAAACATCACACAGCCGGCAACGAAAGACAGGGTGAGGCTTTCCCCAATGCAGAGCCCGATCAAGATCAACTTCTTAGCTGAAAACTTACAGATACCAACTTTCTTCTAAGTCAGAGAAAAGGGAAAGTGATGTCACGTGAGGAGGCCAACATGGCGGCGCCACGGTCAGTGGGGAAAGGGAAAGAGAGGAGGCACTCCCAGCGCCAGAGCTGAAATTCTCCTTGCAGTCTGTGGTGAGGACTATAATACACCAATTTGTTCTCCCTATAATTTGTGAGATGAGGTACATGGGAGGATGCAGAAATCCACACGCAGCTCGTGAAAAAAAGTGTTCAACGCCAGAGCCCATAGATGTCGTGAAAGGCTTTTAGAGATTGAAGAAGAGAACCTTTGCTTTCAGGCTGGAATAGCTCATCCTTAAAAGAATAAAACCCCATTACTATTATGACCCATTATGGCAGTGTGGGAAGACTGCAAGATTCATGGGATGGATGTTTTTTCACTGCAGCAGATTTGGGCGGACTGTTGTCATGAAGTTTGCAGAAGCCACACGGGAGAAGTCCACAGAGAACTATCTTCCATGGGAGGAATCCCACGGCACAGCAGAAGAAACTCTTTTCCTTAAACATAAAGAAAGACTCTTAAGAAATGAAACACTGACCAAAACCCTGTGTTTGTTTCCTTTGCGCGGATTGGTGGAAAGAGGGAGGTACTGGAAGAGAAAGGTGTTCTGGAAGTTTAATTTGGTTTCTCGTTATTCTTTTTACTTTTAATTCTATTAGTAATAAATCTTCTTTCTACTGTGAGTTTGGACCTGTTTTGCCTTGGAATTTTTTTCCATTTTCCTCAATAATCCTTATTTCACCTCATGAAAACAAAGTTTCAATTTCCCCTTCTCTGCTTAACTATAGCAGAGGTAAATAGGTTTCGTGGCGCTGGCGCCCAACCAGCGTTAAACCGCGACAGTGCCGTAATACAGAAACAGGAAACTTCCCCCATAATATTTAATTACATAAGGATATTTTAAATAGAAAACATCACTATCCTTTTTCTATCTGTGAAGCCATTCTAAACAATGGGAAGTAAAATTTAGTTAAGCTTAATTCAAATCTATTCCCTATGTTCCAGTGGAAAAGCCTTATCTACAAGGGTCCAGCTCCCAGGCTTGCTGAGAGGGGCACATTCAGGGTGGTTTATGTCAAGCAGGCATTCCATTAATGTGTAAACTCTTCATATAACCAAGATAGGAACCCAAATCTTTCAAGTGAAAACACAAGCGTCACTGGCATTCACTTGCATGGTCTCTCATCCCATGTGTTTTTCATGCAGAGGACAAAAATCCCTCATTGATGATGAAGATAAATAGACTGAATTTCATTAGGCAAGGATAAGTTTAGCCTTGGTTCTTCTGCCTGACAGAAAGAACATCTCTCTCATGCTATGTACTGGATTGTAAAATAAAGTAAAAAATTGATCTCTGCTCCTTTTATTTTTGCAGTACTAGCCTTCAGGAAAAGCTATCAAGTGTAAGTCCAGACTGATAAATGTGTTTCCCTTAGCTCTGAGAAAAGATCTAAGCCCCAGAGAAGACAACAATTTAAAACACATCCCTGCCTGAAGGGACCTTTGTTAAGTGGCAAAGCTACTGCCTGTTCAGCATGCTGCCTCCTGCTGCTGCTCATCCATGCCTCAGCCTTTCCCCGTGCCTTGCAGAGAGACAGGACTCTAACACGGGGCTCTGCAATCAGCTGCCAAGACATAGCGAGTAAAACCACAAAACACTCCACATCATGGTGCACAACTCCTTTTTTGGACAGTGATTCCTGCCTTAAGGATCACACACACCACACCTCAGAGCATCAGCCCCATGAGACTTGGGTGGACCAGTCCGGCACCAAGGGCCTGGGGCACAGGACACCACTCTGGTCAGTCAGCCTGCAGGTCTGCAGGGGACAGCTGGGCTCCTACACTTTGTGATTTGTCCCCATGGGCTTTAGCTTCTACACAGTGTTGTGCTGATTGTTCAGTCAAGGCCTCTCCTACAAACAGAGCAGCATTCCAGTCACAATAACAGGAAGCGACATTGGAAGAATCAAAACATGAAAACTCTTAATGATCTCTTAGTCACCTGGCTTCACAAAACTCACTGCCTTCTGCATCACCTCAAGATCTTAAGCCTATTGAAGTGTATATGTGTAACAGAACCACAGAGCCTTACCTACTTGTCATTATAAAACTTGTCTTTGTCTTTTTTCCATGATGCGTAATACTCTCACCCCTCTTCACACGTCCTAGGTTAGAGTATAAGCTCTCTAGGACAATGAATAGATTTTGTTTGTTTGTTTGCACTATGAAGGGCACATTTTTGTTTCTTTATAAATAAATAACAGAAAATGAACTTCACCTCACATATCCTAACTTCAATAAAATTCCAGATAACTTTACAAAGACACTCTGTAGAGTAAGCATTACAGCATCTGGATCAAAGGAGTAGTGAAAATACCAGTTTGACTAATGAATTTAAGCTGAGTTTGTGGAGGTATTAATTCAAATTTATTCATTCAATTTGTGATAACAAATCCTTAATTATTATTGTCTGTAGATTATTCAAGCATCCTCTTTTTATCCTTGGACATTCCGCAATAATCAAGCACATTAAAAGCATGCCAACTGGTTGTTTCTAAGGCAGTACAAAAAATTGCTCTCACTGAAAAGCTAGGGCTATACTAAATCATGAACATTTGCATTTATAGAAACAAAGCTTTGATCAATATTCAGTACAAAACTGTGAATACATTTTGTACCTTGTAGGAATTCCTAAAGGTCTGAAAGGTAAAAAAACCAGCAGATAACCTCCTATGGGAAGCTTGTAGTTTAAAGAGAGAACTTCGCTGGGCACAAAACTCATCAGACAGATTTTAAATTTAGTTCTCATAACATCATTCCAACATTTAAGGGTTTATTTAGGATCAAACTGGGACAAAATGCACTATTACATTGACTGTGAATCTCCCAACTTCTTTTAGTTTATTTTTCTGTCTTTCCACTAGGGACCTCTGTCTCTGAGAGGTTCCATCATGTGTTTGTTCACTTGCATTCAGAGATGATCTCCATTTTCTCTTCATCCTGCCTGATCTACTCTATTCAATTTAGCTGCAGTTGAGTGTCCACAGCTGAGCCTACTGCAGACCTCGCTCAAGAGCTCCAGATGTTCTCTAGATCTTTCTGGGATATGCTGGCTGCATTGCCAGGAAATTCAGTAAAGTAGGACTCAAACTGGACAATAGAATTGACCCTGCCCTGGCACAGCACTCTGTCAATCCTGTACAAAGCTCTGCCATGGAGCGGAGCTGACTCAACCTCGTCCAAAGAGCACAATATACTTGCACAATAATATAACCCAACACAGTAATATATCCCAGCCAAGTACAAAAAACATAATGGAGCTGGTTGAAAAATTTGTTTGGTATTTTATGGCATTTTTTACCCATTTTATTTGTTCAGCCTGCCAGAAACTATAGGTGGCCTAAAGCCATTAGAACAAGATGTTCAGGACACAATGTATAAGGCAGGAGAACAAGAGCAATTTATTCCATATCTAAACCAGGACAAATAATTCAGTGTAACATAGAAGAATAAGGGGAGACACATTTATAAGCAGCCTGGGGATCTCCTTTGCAAAGCACTTTCTGCATTTACTTTGCCTGCTACCAGCATGACCCCCTTCTTGAGGAGCAACCAGGCTGTGCTGCCGCCTGAGCGCTCAGAGCATGGAGCGTCGTCGCTAACGGAGAGCTGGAGACCATCCCCCTCTGCGTTCCCACTTCACGTACCAGGAAGTTTCCCTGCAGCACCAGCGACACGGGGGACATTGGAGCAGAGAGCATGGTCCCTGCAGCCATAGCAGGAATGCCTGTGGGAGACAGGAGAAGGCTTGCCTGTATCCTCCCATGAAGGCTGAGGGATCTGGTGAAGGCAATCACAGCAGCACATCTGATTTCACTAAAAGGGTGGAGTAGGAAAAATTGGAGTTAAGTTTATCTTGCATCCCCTGCCCAGCACTTCAGGGTAAGACCCTGAGCTTCACTTCTCTGCTCTGTCTGAGCAGCACTTCTGACTTACTCCCAGGATTTGCCAACCCACAAAACACGTCACACCAGATAGGAGAAACACAGCAGGACTTGGAAAGTAGAGAGATGGGGTATAAAAAAAAATTGCTCAGGGGACCAGTCTGTCACTCCTAATTCCTCAACCATTTTATAGTCTTGGTGTGACACTGGAATGCACCCAAGGCTCCTCAGGTTACAACTGCCTTCATCCTCTTTCATAGCATTTCAATTAAATGCAGGTGTATTAAGGAAAAAGGGAGTCTGACATGGTCTTCAAAGGGCCCCTAATCTCACAGGAGTTATTGAAATGGAAAGGATATTTTGAGTCATCTCTCCTTGTTTAATTGCCTAATCAGACAGATACTTCCATTGTCTGATTTGGGCCAACATTGAGATTGAACTTAAGATTCACATCTCATAGCTCCTAATTTTATCACATTAGGGCTCAATCGAGTTACAGCAGCCCAGACCCTTTCCAAGTCATAGCCTGCAGGACTCCTTTATGAAGTGGGTTAAAAAAGACCTTTGGTACTTTCCTAATGGTTAGCCTTCATTATTTACAGATTTCAGAACGACAAAAGAGATTCACCGCAGAGCTAAAGCAAGCTGACAGGCTGCATTTGAGGTGCATTAATAGATAAGGAGACACTGCAGTACAATAGGCTTTAAATATTTCTGCAGCTCTACTCTTCAACATTTTTTTAGGCAGTGGAGAATTTGCCACTCTCCTCTGCTGGAATTTTGATCATAAGGAGGGTATCTTCTGGGGCAACTCCTTTTCCTGTATGCACCAGACTTGCTCTAGTGCTGAGGTGTTTTAAAATAATTGAGAAGGGGAAACCAGGAATTTTGTGAGAATTTCTTCTCTTCTGATAGCTAACAAGGCAAGAACAAAGTGGGCCTTGCAGGACTATTTTCTACTGAAACCCAGTGTGTCACATCCAGTCACAACCCACTGCTCTTTTGATATGACACAATATGCTATCCAATGGACAGAGAGCAAATACTGGACCACAGGTCAGAGGACATTTTTCCTACTTTTTCTTTTTCCATGAGGAGTAAAATAAGCAAGGAAGCCACTGGCTGATTCCATGCTGTCAAGGGTTCACCGTTTCTCTGGTCATTAGCTATAATTAACTGTGTGGTTATGCAGTTTGCTGTTTCGTGCTTCCTGGCAGGCTAATGTAATTTTTTCTGGACCAGAGGTTGCAAACTGGGGAATTTAACTGCAGGGTCTTTTGTCAAACAATTGTCATTTCTTCCACATGCACAGTCTTTGGGATATAGTAAATGCAATTAAATGAACAGACAATGGGTTTTCTCCCCATGTAAACCAGAGAATAAATGTAACCACTGCCATCTCTTTTGGTGCTTATGCACCAAAATTAGAGTTGGTAATCAAAAGCTGAAGAGGGATCCTTACTACATCAGCACCTGGAAACCTCAGCCAAAGTGCATATGCCTCTGAGCAAGGTCCTCACCAAACAAATAAATAAACCTCAGTCTTCAAGCATGTGCAGCTTAGGCAGCCTGGACAGGGAACAGAGGTAGGCTGGGACCAGAAAGGGGATGGCAAATACTCTCTATTTTTTTTATTCCTCCGTCCAACTCTCTGATTGGTCCTGTTGTATTGATTTCTTGCTCATTAAACATGAAGGATATAATTTTCAAACATGTTCCTTTAGCTAAGGTTCCTGAGTCCCATTTATAAAGGGGATTTTTGAGATACTTATGGCAGACAGCTGTTTGCCCAGGTCACTGAGATACTTAGAACATTTTTATCCAGGCACTTAATTAACCCAACAAGAGGTGCCACACTGATATTGCAGCCTTCCTCCACTTCACCCTGGCAGTGGCCCTTAGGTTTTGATCAGAGAAGACCAGGCTCAGGTGCACAGCAGCAGAAGTACCACCAGAAAAGTCCACCTCAGACACTACTAACCACAGAGGAGAGCACTCAAACCCTGCCGGGGGCCACAAGGGTTAGTGGTAACCTAGGGTTTTGCTGCAGAAAACAAGCAAAACCAGAAGTGGTGCTCAGACAGCTCAGGTACTTGCTGACCTTCCCTTGGCTTACTGGAGCAGGGCTCCTCTCACCTAGGAAGAATGCTTCTCAGACAAAGGCTCTTCTGAAAGAGTCTTTTCCTGAACACCTGATTACTCCTGTTTGCCCACCAGCACAGTAAAGAGCTGTATTAGGCCCCATTGCCTAATGTATTTTTTTGGTGCAATATATGACTTTGCACATTTCTACTCTTTTAATGCCCAAAAGATATCAGGGCAGAGCACCAACACCAAACAAAAAGACCCTAACAGGGCAAGCAGAAGCTGACAAGACACAAGCTGAATATCCTTGGAGTCTTTTTCCCTCTTTCTGTAGGAGAAACCAAGCAAACTCTTCCTCACCTGCCCCCTTTGTGCCATTACACAGGCAGCCTGGCTCACCAAAACAGGTCACATTTACACCTTTGCAGTCATACTCTAAAAACTTGGGCACCACTGTGTCCAAAAAGTGGGAAAGAAACCTGTTAGGTCCTTGTGGATGAAGTCAGCTCTAGGATGAAATGATTAAGTGAACTACAGCCATCCTGTTGAGCATTTATGATAACCAGGAGGGGGTCTACTCCTGGCAGCTCTGCTCCAAAGATGCAGAGTGGTCGTTACTGTCACAGGCAGATGGAGTGGGAACAAGGGGATAAAAGTTCACGTAACCTCCATTTCCCATTGCTCCCCATGCCTCAGTCATCCTCAGAGAGCTGCCCTCCACTGTGCTTTGCAGGAATCAAAAGAGCCATCTCGTTCTTAACCTATGTGCCACAGCTTGGCACTTGCATACATCATGGTGTTATCTGTCTCCTTGTAAAAGGACAAAGATAACATCCTCCTCCAGCTCATCAGCACCAGTGTGTCCCCAGATAAATTAACTACAGCAGCCACTTTTAGTTTTCCCAAACAAATTAAGATTTTGTCCTTAAACTAGGCTACAGGAAAAACATGTACAACATAGGGACAGAGAGATTATGGGCTTCATTCTCAGGCTGCTTATTGCTGCTCTGCTCCAATGTCATTTCAAAGGATTTTCTCTCAATTTCCAACAACATGACAGTGATCAGAATCTCAATGTGTCCCAGTTCTCCTCCTGGAGAAGGTCAATGAGTTTCTGTCCTAACCTCTGCTACGTAAGAACGAAGACAATGCTTCACTCCTGTGATGATAAATCATTCCTATAGAGTCATTCAGGGTTTGATCCTTAGAGTCAGAGCTGGCATTAATTTTGTACAGATACAAAGCATGACCCTCACCCTTAGTCGTGCAAACATGAGACCTCTATTTAGTAGAGATGATGCAGTGGTTAAATATATGGAATTCACTTCTAAATAAGGCTGCCTACAGCTTAAAAATTGCCATACCTTTGTGTTAGTTCAATAGCATATGGGAATGCTCCTGGGTTAAATGGAGTGTTTTGTGTCACTGGGAACTAGATAAGCTAAATATTTATGGTCATTATTATCCTGGAGAGCTGAGGTCACTTTTCACTGCACTGTCCTGTTGTTGTGAGGTGTTTCTCACCTCTCTATGCATATGCTTTTGTCTGCTGCCTTTCCTGGAATAGTGAGGCCATGCAATCCCCATCCTTGGAGATGTTTGAAACTCAACTGGACTGAGCAACCTAACCTAACTGGAACCACTTCAAGAAGGGGATGGGACTGGAGGATCTCAAGAGTCCCCTTTTAACCTAAATTATTCTGTGGTTTGTTCGCAAGCATACAGAACAAGAGTTAGCAGTTCTTTGATTTGTCAACACTTAGCTAATTGGTCATTTATTGACCCCAAAGTCAGGTAGTTTCCTTTCCCTGACTCAGTGTCATCGGTGTAAGAACAAAAAGGTAGATCAAAGAGCTTTTTCAGGGAAGAAACACTGCATGGTACATGAAGCAAACAGTACATATGAGTATTACTGAAATTAGAAACAGTAAGGCCTATAGAAGAAAGAAAATTATGGACTATGAAAATGGAGTCCATCTGCCAAACCCAGTAATTTTGCCAGACACATTACCTGCAGTGGTAGACACTGTTCCCAGTTTTGCCAAAAGGCAAAAAACTTCACCTGAGTCAGAACACTGGGTCAGCACTGTAGAAAGTACCGTGGATCGATCAGTAAATGGCAATCTTCCTCCAGGTGAATGTTGAGCTACAAATGATGGAATGCTACAAGTCCTGCATTATTGTTTCCACCTTTGCAGAGCTGTCCTGTGTGTCCTTGTACTCAGACCGATTCAGCTCAGCTAACTTAAGATATCTGAATTTAGTCACCTGCTTGTCCAGGCTCTACCTGTACCAAATGGAGAGCGAAACACCTTCAGATTCATCCCTCACATTGGCTGAAGTTTCCCGTGCCTACCTTTCACCCTTCACCCTCCTTATTTTTACACCTGGTAGGAAAGGTGTCTGCTCACCTTGCCCATGGTGTTTGCAGCCCCCTGTACTGGTCATTTCTTGCCCAGTTTCTGTCTGGCACACAAAGGAGCATTTGTCCTTGGCTGGAGCATCAGGGTACTGCCGCTGGACAGAGCAGGCAGAAGGCACTGTCACAACCACGAGCAGTGACCAGACCCACAGCTCTGTCAACTCTGTCAACCAACACCACAAACCCCCAGGAGAGGCACCAGGAGACCCAGCGTGGAGACGAGGCACACGCCCAGCATCCCACAGCACAATTATGCAGTAGAAGTGAGAGCTAGCTAAAGCTTTGCTGGCAAAAGGACTGGTCTAATTCTATTTTATGTTCAATTACTTTGCTCTTAAAAAAAAAAAAATGCTGGAGTCAAAGATGTTTTGGTGTTCAGCCTGAAATTGTGCTTTATCATAAATTCCCTGCACAGTACCAGAAATGTATGATCTGCACATTGAATAAATATTTAACACCTAAAATGGGGACTCCAACTTTGATCAGGGACCACACTTGGGAATAAATTGTCATTGCTTTTAAATTGCTGTAGT
Source organism: Corvus kubaryi (assembly GCF_017639235.1). Taxonomy (NCBI): domain Eukaryota; kingdom Metazoa; phylum Chordata; class Aves; order Passeriformes; family Corvidae; genus Corvus; species Corvus kubaryi. Next base: position 5,994,696 of record NW_024581076.1, on the reverse strand, counting down.
TTAGCCATAGCAGGTTATATACAGCAGTTATATAAAGCTATATACAAGGAGCAGTTTCTATGCCACCACAACAGGAGCAGAGTATGAGTTATACAACACTTAAACTGAGACACTCTGTCCAAGGGAAACCATATTGCTCACTCTGGGATTTCATACTGGACATTTATACCCTGGGTAAGAAAATGGATTTTCGTAGGAATACGTATTTATTTTTCTTATTCGAACAGAACATAAGAATGTGCTAAGTATTTTTTAAGCCAAATTAGAGTTCAATTACCTTAACTGTTCTGTTTCTCTGAAAAAAAACCCCAAACATGTCCATGATATTATGGGATTTCAAATGTTTTAATGAATCCACAGCTTTTAATTGAGGATATGCCAAAGTAGCCATAGTGTCTGCTATTTAAAGGGCACTGGCAACTGGTAACAAATACCAACACCATGGTTGCCAACTCTGGGTCCTTTCACAACAGTAACCACCCCAAAAAGCTACTTTCAAACTTTCTTACATATGTGTGAAAACAAACAGTGGGAGGGAGAAAACAAAACAACTGTGATGTTGCATCAAAACAGCTGTGTTCTGCATTACAGAACTCCTACGTGTGTTGGCAGTCCTACCTACCAACGTTCCCCAGTACCATTTTTCCTGGAAAACTTCAAGGAGGAGAGAAATAAATGAGTAAACATACTTCCCTCCTTCTCCTAACAGAAGACAGGTACAAGCTGAATGTGCCATTTCAAAGGGAAAAAAAAATCATTCCCCACTGAAGTTTGTACCTGCAAGTGCTCCCCCAAACCTTTTCACCCCCCTCCAACTCACAGCACAGCAGAGACCAGATTGGAGGAGCTTGTGATTCGGTGCATCATTCCCATGCCTTTAACATAGCTAATAACTGGAATTATCGAGGGTGATATCCTATCACTTTAATCGTATCCCAAGCCTTTATCAGATAGGAGAAACACATTCTTCCCAGTTAAGGAGACAGGCCCAGATCCAGAAAGGTTTTAAGCTCCTACATCTTACCAGAAGCAACAAGCTGTGGGTACCTGCAGGCTCCCATGGTCCAGTAAGGCTCATGTTTTCTAAGTTACCCACATCATAGCACATTTGCTCTTAAACCACAGCCCAGGTGAGGTGGAGAGCAGCACATGGAAGCTCCCTCCATATGCACAAAAAGGCAGCTTGCATATTACAACTTTACCAAGCACAGCTGCTGTACAATGTGTTTTACCCATTGTGAGGTGAAGAATTTAAGTCTGGCCCTTCCCTGAGGTTTCTAGCAGCTGTTTCATCTTCATGGGATCTCATTACCCAGTGCAAGAAGCCAGCCTGGTGAGCCCGATGCTGCTCGCTGGCAAGCACCCTCTGCAGGCTTTGAGTCACACCAGCAAACCTGCCATAGGATTTATTGCAGTGTGGCTCACCTGCCCCACTGTCCACTGCAAACAGGCTTTCCCAAACAGGACTGCCTTAACGAGGCTCACTGGATCTATGGCTCATTCGGAGCCATAGGCCTCTGATCCAATAAGCTTCATGCTTCAGAGAAAGGACTTGCAACCCCCAGGGCACAGTGCCAGTTGACCCCAGCAGCTCTGGAGTGACAGAAATCCCTCCAGGCATTTCCAGCAAGGGAGATGGAGGCATGATTTAGTCACACCTGTGCCAACTCCAGGGACAGAGCCCCACAGCACCCAAGGCCACCTCACTGGGACTGGCTGGGGGACTGTGCTCACCTCCAGGCTCTCCTCTAGCAGAAGCTTCCTGTGAGTCCCATCGGCCAAGCAGGATGGAACCATTTGGGAATGCCTCCGGTAACATACCCCAGCTCATACAAGTGTAAGACGAACCCCAGGTCTCAGAGGACTTTGGAAAGGCACAGAGAGCTGTCACCCCCGTGCTGAGGCTGAGAAGCTGAAAAGGAGGAAAACCCACAGGTTACTCACACCAAGAACTTGTCAAAGCTGGAGGCCAATAGCTGTAAGTCCATGCTCATGGTAAAATGGGAAGCCTCTGGGAAAGGAATGATAATATTGGCATCATGAAGATTTACCAAAAGAGAGTATTGCCAGGAAAAAACATGAATTTAGTTTCACAAACAAATTCCTCACCCAGACTAACAGAATCAAAATCTTTTCTTGATGGCTTTTTGCATTTGGGCAGAAATGGAAAATCTTTCTGTAAATATTCTCTGTCCTCTTGCAGCTGCTCAATTGTCCGGGTGATGAGATTACATGAGAGAGGGAGAAGAGGTTAAGTATTAGCAGCAAGTAAGAAGCAATGTCTCAGGAGGATGAGGCAGCCACCTGCTAGAGCATGGGATTGATGCCAGCGGTCGGTGATGTCCTGTGCAGGACAGTTCTGCTCTTTCAGACTCCCTCTCCAACAGTAACTCCTGGAGACACAACTGGGATTTGTCAAAATCAAGAGGGCCACAGCAGAAGCAACCCTGAAATGGAGATAAGCTCAGCTCCTAGGCAGGTAACCAAGCTTGCAGGAGCCAGCAAGCACTCTTTTTGGTACCTGTTAAGCACCAGGGTGTGACCTCATTAGAGCAGTAAGAGATGCAGAAGACCACCCTGGGAGCCTGGAATCGCCTGCTGCAGGGAAGCTAACTGGAAACTGAGACACTCATCCTGTGTCAGAGACACTTGCAAGCACTCCAGTCTGCCCCAAGTGCACAGCCCCTGTTTTCCCACAGCACAGGAGAAAGGCACGATGGTGCACAATGGAACGAAGGAATCCCACACCGAAGGCTGGTGTGGTTCACAGCACAGGTGGGTCCCAGGGAGGAGAGGAGGCGCAGACAGTGGCCAGGATGCTGCAGGCAGGTGCTGGCAGCTGGGCAGAGGCAGCTGCTGCACAGGCAGAGCTCCAGCGACTGCAGACATTGACAGAGCTCTGCAGAGCACAAAGCTCGTCCGAAGGCAGGTGGAGAGAAATGAGAACAGGAATCAATTACAGAAAAACAGATAGAGCTCATACCTGCCACAAATGAAAGAAAATTGAAAAACAGTCACAGCCTTCAATAGTAATAAAAAGAAAATGGTTTGGTCTCTGGATGAGAGGCTGAGAGCAGACCTTGCAGAAGCACAAAAGGATAAGGCAGAGCTGCTTGACTTTGCTCTTTGCAGGAGAACGGACATGCTGTGGGTAAAGCTCACCAGCAGTTTTCAATTAAATCCTTTAACCTTGTCATCAAGAACACCTCCTCTCTAGAGAAATAAAATAAAAGCTCCAACATAATAAACTGAAAATACAGGGAATTTTTTGTCAGAGGCATCCAAAGTACTGGAGGAAATTTGGAAAGGTAACTCTTCACATAGCAAATTGGGAGGCAAATACATCAAAGATCAGACAGCACAAAATTAGTGGTGGGATCCATCTGATGAGATGCAGATGTCTACACCTGAGCTAATCATCCCACGTGCTCTGTGTGTTCACTGGTGAGTTTTTGTGACAACAGGTTCCCTGTGCCATTCCCTCTTTCCCTCCCCTGTGAGCAGTGCAAAGCATACACATAGAGGAGATGATACAGACGAGTTATATATAACTCGTCCATATCATACCAGAGAAGCTGCGCTGTAAGATACCATGAGTGGAAGAGTTTAGGTTTCCTGATTCACCTGTACTTATTTGTGGGACTTTAATAACCCCTTCTGCAAAGAGTTTCTAGACTAGGCTGCACATGGCACATGCACACACACGTGTCTGTGCTGGTTAGAGGGTGATTGACACTGAATAATTAAAGTGCTGCAACCTCTCTCCAGATATTTCACTGGCTGACAGATAGACAGAGAGGTGTGTGTATGTGACAGAGCACAAAGTGATTACACACATCTAGGTCTTCACTCTTTCTGGTCTCGGCTCCTTGGCAGTTTCCTCAAGTTGTCTATGTCTGTAGCCAAGTTTTAATCACTGCTAAATCACCCCATATGACTTGTGCTTTGGAGCACTTTGTCAACATCAGAAATAAGTATTATTCCCACAAGGAATCCAACTGGCCTCTAATTAGCTTTTAGAATATATCAATTAAGGTGATAATGTGCTGTCCAGTGATGAAAGCCTCTGTCTCACCAGCTTCTAGAAGATCAATACAACTGTATGATATGAAAGATACACCAATTTATTTTCCTGGCAAATGAATCAATAGGGCAATTATAATGGGACCAGTCATCAAATAAATATTATCAGTCCTGAAGAAGTCCCGAAACCAAACACCACCAGTTATATATGTTCAAGCAATATTTTTCTTTCTGGTACTTATTACTGCAGAAAAATTATGCTTGTCTTAGCAGCAGCAAAACCACTAATGTAGATAATCACAGTCCTGAGCTTCAATCTATTACATGGTGAAGCTGTCTATTTTTCTGAGAAGCTCCCTTCCAGCGCTACCTTGGTGCCAAAGAGATCTGTGTGTAATACCAGGAAGAAAAGGAAAATGACAAAAGTTTGCATCTGCCCACAATCCCTTGGCTATACCATACTTCTGATAAGAGAGTGACTTGTTAAAGTTCACTTCTTTAGAATTCCATGTATTTCATGGCCATCTGAGCAGCATCTGAAACTCCTTGAAGCCAGGTTTGCAGCATTGGTACCTCATTTTGAGGCTCGCCTGGGTCTCTTCCATATGTCTGTTCCTGTCATAGCAGGAATGAGCTGCAGCATAGGAGAGCCTTGCTCTCAGAGTGACACCATCCAGGACATGCAATTAGGGATCAGCCAAGAGGTTGTTGCCCCATAAAAATATCTCACAGAAATGTTTCTACCACTAAAGGAAAATCCTGGAAAAATCTCTCATCAGCCCTAAAAATGGATCACGAGTCAGCTCAGCTAAACTGACAGAGGTACAAAACACTACAACAGCGAATTGGCTGTGTCAGGGCCTGTCAGCACCTGCTACGAAGCACTTGTCAAACCAAAAGAAAAGCTGAGACAACAGCAGATTTCTTGTATTTCTGGTAAGAACACATTTGCATTACTGCTTGCAATGAAGGATCATTAGTGTGAAGTGTTTGAATACATGCTGAGAAACAGCAGCAAGTGCACAGGCAGGGCAGTAACACCACAGATCACAGAAACCAGAGGGCTTTGGAGTGTGCAAAACCCAGCATCCACTACAGGGCATCCCTTTCCCCATCTGCCCTTGCTCCCTGGTCATCTGTTCTCCTGGCAATCTGTTTTGGTTTCAGTCTCTTCATCTCCTGCACTGAAGACTCCAGGTTTTTCCTCATGTTTCACATTAATATATTGAGCGAAAAAAACCATGTCTGGTCTAAACTGACACAGCTGCATTTGGGGTGATGATGGTAGACACCAGCTACACTTCTGGATGGAGAAGAAAAGTCTCTTGGCCCAGGGAAATAGGGTTTATTCCCTGTTAATCTTTTCAAATGCCCTTCTTTTCAGGCTATTCCTCAGTGGTTGGAAATACCCCTCTGGGGACATGGCCACCGGTGCCACCTGCCCTGCAATGTTCATCTAGGTGGAGGATGAGCCCAGAAACAGCCTGATTGGATCCATGTCTTCTGTTTGGCAGAGCCTCTCTTGTGTTTAATAGATAAAAATTAAGACCAGCAGCAGAGTGAGGATAAGGATGGGTTTTTCACATCTGAGCTCAGGGTTTTCAGAGGCAAAATCAATCCCTTGTCTCATTTCAGTTTTTGCATCCTTGTCTTGCCAGGCACCAGCTTCAAAGATAAATCTGCTGTTTGCTCCAGAAGAGAAAGCAAAATGAAGTTGGAATGAGCTCAGGGGCTACATTTAACTCTAATGCAGGCTGCTACTGCCTACAGTAGCTCCAGAGCAAGGTCCTGCAATGAATATTTTCAGACCATGAGCTAATCTGCTTCATAAACAAAGAAACTTTCTGTTTTCTCTCCTGAATATAAGGCATCTTTGAATAACTTGTCATTTTTAGCATTACAATGAGTTATAACCCCTTTGTGACTCCACGTAATTACTTTTGCAGTGAATTGCATACGTGTCAAGTGTAAATTCCTCAAAGAGTAACAAATACAGAAACTATTCCTAAACAAAAAGTACCGGCTGGTAAACTTCACCACTCGAGTCCACAGTTGCATCTCCACAGGTACAGTTATGGTCAACGTGTGCCAGAAAACAGCCAAGTACTTTTCCCTCATTTAAAAACCATTTTTCCACCAAATTCAGAAAATTGCTTTGACAGGCCACCAATAAGTGATGAGAAAGGACTCAGTGGTGTCCCTACTGGTTCACAGGTTGTTTTGGTCACTAGCCATATATTGCAGAATTCTTGCAAGGCATTGAGAAACTTTAAAGCATTTCAGCACACAGCCTGGCCTGAGCACACTCACTTCCTAATTCATTTTGCACAGCAAATGGTTTCCTTTCCAATAGCCCTCGAACAGCCTATCACAACCTGGCTGTAGCTGCTGCTCAGATCAATATATTAAACTGAGAAGTGTTATTCAAGCAGAATTTCGTTTATAAAATAAAATTCTTGTAATGAAAGCTGAAATCCTGCTCTCTCCTCCATCTGGGCCTCCCCACCATTGCTGATACAACTGAACCCCTGCCAAGAAAACAAAATCAGTTCCTCAAAGCTGCCCCCGAGACAGCCTCACTGGCTGTTTTTTCACAATGTTTTGGCTAAATATAGGTCCTTCAAGGCAGCTCCAACCAGTAAGTGCTGCTCCTCGTGAGCACAGGTGACAGGTCACAAGCTGGAGGATCATTTCTGTGGAGTCGGGGTCAAAAGTGAGGCTTTTTTTTCAGCAACGTCAGCCCTGAGGCCACCTCTGCTCTTAACAAATCAGCAGGAATTTTATCACCGACCTTGAGGCACAGAAAGTACTGAACATTTCAGAGGCGACCCAGTCCCTTTCAGATGCTTCAAGCAGTAGTTAAAGCATGATTTAAATACACAGAGAATTCCTCCTTCATCCTGCAGTTTCAAACGAGGGTAGTAGGCTGCTGCCAGTACTTCTCCAGGCACTGATGTGCCCAAGAGGGAATTACCAGCAGACTCTCCCAAGGCAGCAAACCTGATGTCTTCTTTTGGAACAAAAGCCAGAGGTACCTGCAGGATGTGCACCTAAAAGACCACTGCCCCAAGACCCATGTTCTCTTCCCAGCTCTGTTGCTAGCTCAGCATTCACTTGAGGTCCACAACCCTGCTCATACAATCCTTTAAACCCTCAGCAGAGACTGTGCACTTTCATTAGCCACAGCTGAATCCCAGATTGGCAAATAGCAGCTGAAACACCTATTTTTAATTGAAATGAGTCACAATAGACAGATTTTCATTAGTGTTCATACTAAAGTTGCTCTTCATAGGGCAATCATCCATTAATCTGATCATGATCATGGTTTTCTTAATGATGTGGCAACTCAATGAAACATATTTCATAAAGTGAAAAATTTCTCTTCTTTCTCCGAGTTGCTGCTCATTTCCATTCACTGTAATCTTTCTTTCACTGTGCATAACATCAGCCTCTTAAGAATGCAGATCATTTTCTTGAGGCTTGTCCCAGAGTCTCAGCATCCATTTAGGGGCACCACTTGTCTGAGAGCACCTGTTGCACCAGGGATGCCCTGTGGAGCTGCAAAATAAAACCAGGATGTTCTCTTAACAGTTCTCACAGTGGACCAGAGATCACCCAAGGACAGTGGTCCTGCTGGAGGGGACACTGCTTGTTAGGGAGCACATCTGCTCCTCTGCTCATTAGCTGCTGCTTCACTGAATCTTACACACTTTTCAGAAGACAAATGATGGGCAAGAGGGAGGGCTGGCAGTGAAGAGGTGACATGTTTCTCACTGCAAGCACACATGAACCATGATGAACCTGCAACGTTTTATGTAGTTATAAATTGAACACACAGATAACCAAAGCCACTCTCCACAGCCAGCCAATTAACACTTTGCAGAGGGACCATGAGCTGCCTGGAGCTGACCCTGTCACTGAAGCATGCAAGGACTAAGGCGGGGGAAGCTTTGCCTGGGGTGGAAGGAGACTACATGACCCCGACCTGGGAGGCAGCAACCCCACATTTCAGAAAAGGTCATCCTTGCACAGGCATACATACACAGGAGCACTGCAGAGGTTGCCAGCACCATTCTCTGCCCTGCATAGCTCCTGTCATCCTCAGAGGAACCACTCAGCCTGGCTTCGATGGCTGAGCTTGGATGGGGACACAGCAGCTGCTCGGGCAACAAATCCAGACAGCCGAGAGGAGTCAGGGCAGTGGCAAACAGATGCTGGGCAGGGTGGACAGGCAGCCACCAGCCTCTCACCAGGGAGGACCACAGGCAATTTTCTGGGCTGTCACTGAGCAGGTATTTCTTGTCAAATGGGCTGTAGTGCTCAATAACACACAGCAGATTAGAAAATGGGGAGGTAGGGGGCTGAGAAGAGGGGAGGGCATATTTTAGATGACTTAACATAGGGAATCAAACACTGAGCTTTGCATTTCCCTAATAAAACACTCAGCATGTGATTTTGTGCTGTTGGTTGCTCCTGCAGAAGCTGTGGCTGCTGCAGCCACTTACATTAACTGAACACAGAATGAATGCTAACATCTCTGCAGAGCTAAATAGACAAGCTCATATTTTCACTTAGTGGAGAAAAACTGTCCCTCTTAATGCTTTATGACTTGACTGACAGAAAGGAAATTTCAGTGTCTGTGCAGGCAGACAGGAATAGACGGGGAAAATGATGAATATTTACAATGCAGAGGAAACTATTTAGGTGAGATATTGAATATTATCCAACAGAAATGTGAGTAGAATTGTTGTTAAATGTATAAAATCTTACATTATCACAGAGGGAATTGCATTTTGAACGTTCAAAATAATTCTGAATAGCTAATGCAATGAAAGAGCTTATAATACGTACAGTCTTGCAAAATGGCATAGTTGGCCAATCACACTTGCCAAAAAACCAGAGAGGATTTGATTGAATTTCGGAAAAGACTAAATCACTGTACTGGCACTGGTCACATGGCAGCCCTGTGGGACAGCTGCACAGGCCTGTCCCCCATGGCTGCACCCACTGCTACAGCCACTGCAGAGCAGGCAATCACTGACAGCCAGGAGAGGAATGTCCCATGGCCAATCCTACTCGAGCCATTTCTGAGGGGCCCAGTCATGTTTCCACGGGCAGGAGACAGTGGCCACCTCCCACCCCAATGTCTCCCTGCTTTTGGCTTCACTCTCCTTGGTGTTCCCTTACTCTTTGTCCTGCCAAGGGTCTCCCAGAGCTTGAGTTTTTTCTGTGCTGTTTGCCTGTGTGCAGATCCCATACTGCTGCCAACACCACTGGTAGGAGCTTGGGCATCTCCCTGGTGCCCTCCCTTGGCACAGCAATGCTACTGCCAAGGTCCCACCACGGTGGGATTTTAGCAGCTGCTCAGTCCCTGGCAGAGAGGGTTGGCAGCAGGCTGAAGGTGGCCAAGATCAGCACTCCTGTCATCCGCTTCCACATCAAACAGAGGATAGAATCTACAACCTCAGATGCTTGGCAGGAAAAAAAGAGAGCTGAATGCAGAATTTTACCCTCCCTTGATTCTATTTAGCAAGTTTATGGAGGGGAGCTGTTCTTTTAGCCAAGGGAATTCTGCATCACTAACAGATTGGTATTGTTTATGCTGAAATTGGGTGCTGAAGAAGCAAATCAGTTTGCAAAAAAATGTATCAGCATCTACAAGAAACAACAGAAAGAGTAAATGGGCTTAATCAGCCATTAGACAAGGAACTAGATTAGCGTGTTCTTACATATATTTAAGAAATACAAGCTCTTAATCCTACCCAGTGCACTTTATTCCTTGTGGTGGGTAACTCATCTATAAAGACGACTCTTTGAACAGCTGCGTGGGTCAAGGACCATCTCTCCCAGCAGCCACAGCCCCTGAGCAGATGCTGGACACGAGCTTAGCGTGAGGGAAGGCACGCCAAGTTTCCCCTGCACACTGGTCCCTTGCAATCCACTTCACTGCCTCTCTGCTAGGCATTGGAACAGGAAAACAAATTTATAGAGTTAAAAAAAAAAAGCTGTCAGTGAGAGGCTTGAAAAAAAGCTCCTGGGCCAGCCCCTGACAGCTGACATCCTCATGTCACCTCTTCACTGCCTTATGCTGCAGCACACAGGTTGCCAAGGGACATCAGCCAGAGCACTGTGCTTCTGCCTGGGACTATTTCTCCCCTGTGACAGGCAAGGAAAGGTTTTGGCAAGAGAATGCCAAAGCCAAGCTTGGTAACTCCCTGCAACGTTCTTTTGAATGTTCTTATTTTCCTCATGGAGGATGGAGAGATTTATGAAGGAAAACTCCAAAAGTAGTCAGATAAAGAGAAATATCATTCTTTATCTCTCAGAGAACAAAAAGGGCTCATATGCACTGCCCTGTGCATTCCAGACAGTGTTAGAATGGAACAGGATGTTTGCTGCTCACTGTAACCTCACTGCTCATTCCCTATTCTGATTCTTAACCATCTCCCAGGTCTTCACCAAACAATCATCCCCACAGAGTTACTGAGGACAAGCTTAGCAGCATCCATGCAGAAACTGTGCCATTTACCATGACCTGGGATTTGGGAGCAGGACATCTGGTTTCCCTTCAGGAAACAGGGTCCATCTGCAAGCTGACTTGCCCTCATTTCAGTGTGTGACACTGAGTGGGATGACACCAAGTCATTTACTTAATTCCAAGCATTTCTCTGCTTTCTCTGCCCACACTAATGGCCATTTCAGTCAAAACCAATCAGGTTAGGTTTGCACAGACACTCTGGGTGTTTGTTTAAAGAAAAAAAACCCCTAAATTATTGGGGAAACGGGTGTAAGGTAATACTCACATGGGGAATCAAATCTCCCAACTGGATGATCATCTGCTGTCTGGTGGCAACAAGTCTCCATTGCAAGGGTCTCGTGGCAGCCTCTTCCCACCCATGAGCTTTTATTGGCGAGCCAGGGCACCAGTTTGAAGCACACTGGCAAGTTTCTGAGTGCAGCTGAGAGGGTACTGGAGTAGACTCACCTCATTGCTAGGGGAAATTATTCACGTTAGTATCTGCTTTAAGAAATGAAAAAAGGCCTCTCAAAACCAAATTCCACAAAGGACTGGTAGCCTCTTCAAATAGATAAGAACTGTACTCAGGGTAACGGCAGCAGAGTGATTTGTTAAGACATTTGTGGTGACTACGAAGCTCAGATTAGTTCCTAGGCCATATTCATTAGCTTTCACTGAGCTCATGGGATAAAAACAAGTTGCATTTCAGTACAAGCAAATGCATTTGGTGGGAAGGATCACATGAGTATGGCCATTAACCACACAGACCAGAGGAAGTGCAGCACAATGCATGTATGATGGATTTGCAAAAAACTCAGCTATATTCTGTTTCACCTTAAGTGTGATAAGCTCAAGCACATCAACATGCTTAACAGCAAGTTCAATTTACAGCCTGTGCTTACACATTGCTTTTTTTGTAGAAGCTTAGGTTTAGCATCAGAGGGACAAGCTGTGCATGACAGAAAGGACTCCTGTAGTCTCGGAGAGGCCATAGCCAGGAGTATTATCTTCCTCCAGGACCCCATACATGATTAGGAGAAGAATGCTCATTAGTTTCCTCTTAATACAGCTGAAATCTCAGCACGGCTACTCCTCAGCTCAAATGATTTCAAAAACTGCTCAACAAAACTAATTTAGTTTAATTAAACTTATCTATATTTTATAGACAAAGCACATCTCAGACAATGTGCAAAACGTACAGATAGCACTGACCCAAGAGATTCCACTCCTGGGTAAAGCTTCTAGCTGATAGCTCAGTGTAATTTAAGCAATCATTTTTACATGACTGAATCTGATGAATAGTTTTCTTTGTGAAAAATGGCTTCTGGCCAGACATGGACAAAAATAGGCAATGAACAAGGCATTCTTGGAACAGATCAACTTCTCTCTACTGATTTAATCGTAGCAATACCTCCTAACAGACCTGAAAAGAATGTTCTTCTGCATTAGGCTTTCTAATTCCTTGATGGTTTTGATTGACTTATTTGCCTTTGAAGTTGGGGGAACATTTCATTATAGAAGTGTTGACTACTTTATTATAAAATGTCCACATGGTATAGACTAATGCCTTGATAGCAATTTTTATGACTTACAAAGATGATGGCAATGCATTTTTCTGGCATCTAGTTCCACCTTTAAAGATAAAATTTGCAAATCCTTCTGAGAATAAATCATTAATTTGGAAGGATAAGACTAAATTCAGAGGAGCTGCAAACACCAGAGAAGAGAGCAATACAACAAGTAAATCTAATGAAACGTGGTTCAAAAGTGAAAGTAATACTCTTTTCTCACTAGAACTGGTTATTGCAAATTGTATGTCTCTTGGGGTTACCTTAACTGTGTTCTGGACCTTGTAGCTTGAAGCACGCTGGGTGCAAGGTTTGGCTCCACTCTGCACAAGGTCCCTATCAAATTAACAACAGAAGTGGCTGCTGCACAAGTGTTACTGTCCTTCAGCTGCTTGTCCCCAGCCTTCTGCCCAGTTCCCACAACGGGCAGCATAAGGAGTCATCTCTTCCAGGACAGAACCAACCAGCTTATTTTAAACCTCAGGTTATCTGCCACAGGAAGGTTACAGCTGGGGCACTGACCTCCAGCATAAAAGCAGGAACACCCTGAGCCACAGTGGCCATTTCTGTAGCAGCTGCAGCCTACCACAGCTCAGCATCCCTGCTCCAAGGCACACTCCATCTCTCACAGGATGTAAGCATCAATCAGGTCAAACTAGAGAGCAGCACGATAAAGAAAAATACCCATTAGCAACCTTTACTAAGAGACATTTTCTTCTTGTATTTAGTATTAGTTTAGTTATATGTATCCAGGATTATAGGAACCCACAGGGTCAGTTCAGTATCTTCAGATCTTGTGCTATGTTTTATAGTCTGAATTGAATGTTCTCTACCACAGTTCTCTGTTTTTTAATGTTTTGCTTCAGGCATTTCTCTCTCTTTATGAGTATGGCCAGACGGCAGGACACACCAATCAATGCTCCAGCTGAACTCAGTCAGTTGCAGGAGGAATTATTTTCTATTTCTATTCATATAATATTTAAAGAAAAATACCCATTTAAAATGTTTAATATTAATTTGCAATCCCTTACGCTACACCCTAAATTTCTTACACTCTTCACACAATTTAATGTGCAGCATCAATAAGGTCTTTACGAAGTGAACACTGAACAGAAACTTCCATGATGCTGAAGTTAACACTACCTCTGCTATGACACATTTTATGTGCTTCATGAAAATACTGCAAGCTGGGTAGCTTCAGTAGCTAGCACATCCACTGTCAGTTTATTTTACTGATCTAAAAAAACCAAACTCTTCAATGCTCTCATGACTTTTACCTGACTTCCAGTTCTCATCCAAAGAGGCTTCAAACAAATCGTAATAAATTATCTGGCAAACAAATGTCTTCGTTATTTCATACACAGCAAAGAGAAAAATTGATTCTGAATAAAAGCCATCTAAACTATGCCATTACATAAATGCCTAATGTATATCTGGAGAATTAGCCACATGTAATAGATCTTAATGCTAAACCCAGCTATAAATCAACACACTAGAACCATTCTAGCAGCAGAAGGAAATCAACGACTATTAATATAATATACAAATGCAAACTAATCTGAAAATTCATTATTTAAAACAAGACTTCCTGCTTGGCATTTTAAGAATGTTTCCTGGCCAACAGCCTTGGAATATACTCAGCACCTTACTCAGACCTTTTCACCCCTCCTGAAGGAGTCTCCAAAGGGATCTTCCCATGGCTGCAACTTACAGGGGTGGAGCAGCCTGAAACCCACCCCAGCAGACAGTGCAACACCTGAAGGTTAGGGTTGTACACAGAAGGCAGTTCAGATGCCATGTGGGAGGCTGCTCTCGGTAAACCACAAGTAATTTAGGAGTTGTGGATCAACTACATAAAATCATCAAGGAAATCTTTGGCTATGATTTCCCCACTTCCATTTCTCCTGTGTAAAGCTGGGACTATAATGTTTATGAAGTACAACCTTGCAAAAGCCTGGGATTTATACTGATGCTGCAATGGCACACCAGGACCAGGAGAAAAGGAGATAGATGATGGCGGGCATGCCCAGCCGGCCCTGCTCCACCTGCCCATTGACACTGAACACACATCCCAGGTCTTTTGGCATGAGATTGAGAGGTCCCTAGGTGTGGATAGAAACAAGCTCCCTGAAAAACACCCTTCAGTCAAGCCAGTCCTGAGACTGGTATTTGCTTTGTGTATTTGTGCTTCTTTTCTTGGACCAGAAAAGCACTGCTAAAAGCGGGGCTGCTGTGAAGCCTCTTAAAGCAGATCTACAGCTGATTGGAATGATAACCCAGAACCACAGCTACTTCCCAAAAATGCTGAATGCTGGCTTTTTTGTCTTATTATTTCTAGCATATGCAGCAGTTACCTGTTCTTACATACACTCATGGCATAGAGCATCTGCCTTAAGCCCCTTTCCTCTTCTTTTTCACATGGCTTCTTTATATACATTTCATGCCCTCAAGGATGGACGCATTTGAAGTAGATGGGCAAGCTTCATAAGGATTCAAGCAACAATGGCTCTGTATCAAACAACACAATACATTAGAAACTTCATTATCCAAAATTATGAAAGTAAAAGCACTTGAAAAATTATTTTTGTGCATACAATTAAAAAATCATCACAAGATTAGAAGTGCACCACAATCCTTCCAACATGTATAATTTAATTTTTAGTCTTACTGTTCAGAAGAATATTTCTCTCCCACTTCAGCATACAAAAAGGGATATTCTAGTCAGGAACAGTAAATCTTTTTGCTTTTTACTTGCTTGCCCAAACAAACTCTGTTCACACTTCTTAGAGCAAAGCTTTGATTTGAGAGACATCAGGTGATGTGCAAGACAACTGACCACCACCAAGTACACCATGAATCTGTGAATACCTCTAAGAAGTACACACCACTGTATGTATTATCATCCATATCCAAATCATCTCTGAATCTCAGCTTTCTGCTGGTGGAGCTCTCTGCACTGCAGTTTTCTGCCTTCCTCCACAGCTACAGGAGCAGGAGCTCTGCTATCCCAGCACAGAGGCATTTGTTGAGGCTGCTCATTACATTCACTGCAGTCATTCACATGATGGCACATGGGACACGTGCACCAGTCACAGCAGCACCACAGCAGATCCTTCTTCATTAACAGATTCATCAGTGATGTTGGTCCCAGATCACAACATTTTCCAGGCCCGCTGTGGCACTGTAGACTAAACAAACACTGTGCATCAGCTGCCAAGCAGGTTCCATCTTTCATGTTTAGCTGTTTGTGAAACTCAGTCATTTCTTCTCATTCCACATTGTCAGGAAAGAGCAGATGGCAGATGTGCTCTGCCTATAATATTGTTTTTATGATACCCTGCCTGCTGGCAGAACAGTGGAAGAAACATTTGGAGACAAGAATTTGTAGTATATTTTCAGTTTTGGGTAACTGAGCTAAAAGACAGTATAGGGTATAGGGAGGAAAGGTTTGTACTGAATAGGTGCTGATAGATTCCTGTGACCAAAAAAAAAAAAAAAAAAGGAAAAAGTGATACTGACAAAAAAGAAAAAAAAGAAGTATTTAATATGTTCATATGGAAAGAATAAACAGACACAACTCTGAGACAGTGTGTTCTCATTCATATGGGATTCAAATACAAGACTCAGTTTTAGCCTCTAAAAGTTGTTTTCTGAATTGCATAACATCCGTGACAGAATCATAACAGAAATGACACCTGAAGGATAAATGTATGCTTTCATAACAAAGCTGAAAGAGACACCATTAAGTTTACATCTAGAAATTTTTATTAAAATATTTTTAAAATATGTGCCTTATACACAGAAGAAAGTACATACTTTATTTTTAAGTAATATTATCTGAGCTGCCAACAGTATTTCTTCCTTAAAAATTTTAGTACACATATATCTTCCAAAATAACAAACCTGGCACAGTCAAGAAAGGAACATCCTGTTTTCATTTAAAGCAAGGCTAAAATAAAAGAAGATAACTGCTTCAAAACTTGGGAGATTTAAAATTATGAACATGCTACTGCAAAATGACACCTTGGGATTTAGGTTGAAAAGTTCATTTAGAAAGCCTTATAAATCAAACTAAATACTGGCTATAATCTATGAGGCAATCTAAGGCAATCTCATTGCATGTAGAACTCATTTATCTACATTCACTGGTACCCAGCTGCCCAGATGCCAAATTCATTTTCTGTAAACTACTGACAAAACTGTGGAAATGTCCCAGAGAAGAAAACCTGCAGAAAAATAATTAGCTGTGACTGTTGAGCAGATGCAGTACAAGCTCTTCATCCTCTGCCAGAGAAAGCCCAGTATCTAATGGCAAATAAGGATCCTCCTCTTGGCTGAATTGCACCTTCTTTCTTTTCAGTGGCATTTCTTCTGCTGTGGCATTGTTGCTATTGCTCCTCTTCCTTCTTCCACTCTTCTCCTCAAGTTCACTGCAGAAAAAAATCAATTAGTCTTTTTAACAACTGTGGTAATCAGTATCATCATGTAATCTAACAATTCCTTTTAAACAAGGCAAATTTGTGTCAAGATAAGAGCAAACAAAATTACAATTCAGAAGGGTGAAGCAATGGAAGCTGATGGACTCTGAATGTCTAAATTAGAGCTGCTCTCAGACCGAGGTGCTGGTGGATGTTCTGTCTTAATTGATTACAGTGTATCAAGATATTGCTATCAGACTTATCTAATATTTGCTGCCTAATACAGCAACAGACAACTTGACAAAACTGATTTAGCGATGTGTCAGTGGACCTTGACATGCACTCAAGATCTTGCTTACAATAAATATGCACCAAAAATAAAAATAAAAGAACTGTCATTTCACTGGCAAATCCTACACTTAATACAATTTTGATTTGGGACTATCTCATTTGATCATTCTTTCCCCTTCTTTGAGACATTTCCCTTGGAAGCTATTAACCACCTCTGCCATGGGGAAGAGGAAAAGTCCAAACCCAATAATTTTCCCTGGTGAATTCCTACTTCTTCTGCTGTTTCTCTTAAGACTTAAATGAATTGCCTTTTGCAGCCTTCAATCTGGATGAAACAGCTGCCAATCTGTTTCATAACCCTGGCTTGTACCACATGGCCACGTGACAACAATGGGAGGAAAGACAGAGCTTTCATGTATCTTCACGTGTTTTTTGTCCAAAACATAGAAAAAATGCTGTAAGTCTTCTTATCTAAGTTTTAAACAATCTAATCTAATAAAATCTATCCTAAGATCTGTGAACCAGATTATGGAGAGTTGGTTGTCGTATACTGTAGGGTAGAATTCACACCCAAAACCCAGAAAAATGCAAACCCCCACACCCCAGACCATTCCATCCAAACAAGCTAACTGAAACAAAACAGCATTCTCAGCTTTCCATGTTTGTATTTTTTTAAATATAACAAAAATAAAAATGGAACTTCAGAAACAGAGCTTGGGCTTTTCTTAAAAAGTTGGCTGAATTCAGATTTTCAATTAAAATTTGTCAAATTTCTACTCAGAAAATTCAGTTTACTTACAAAAAGTAAGTCTTGTTTACTTACAAAACAAGAATTTTTTTCTGTCCATAATTTTTACAATGACTTAAGTGTAAATGCAATGCTTGTGAAATGCTTCATTCAGAAATACTGTTTAGAGACTTAATTAGAAACAGCAGTTACAATAAACAGCTCTAATTGGGCAATACTGTCAACACAGCAGAGGAACCCAATGCCCAGTTCAAACCATGTTCAGCTGCCCACCTTATTTTTTTCCATTAATAGGACTAGTTAACAGTCTGTGAAATGCTGGTCTCACCACTCACTGGAAACCAGCCTTACCCAAACATTAACCGCAAAAGATGGCAGTTTTCAGCAAGTCCCCAAATGCTCTCTGAGAGGGATCAGCAGCACAATGCAGCTTGTACACTGTGCTTTCTGGCTGCCCCTCCACAGAGATGAAGGAGGTATTACACGAGATCTGACAGCCTTGTGCTGGTGGGCTGCACATGTGTGACCTGCCCCCCTCTCTCGTCCATCCCACCTTCCATAGAAGAACAATGCCACCTCCTGCCTACTACTCATTACAGCCCAGAGAAAGGAGGGAAATCCTGTAAGAAACACCCTGCATTTCCACAATTAAGGCAAATGAAATACCCTGCCTTTATATTGTTCTTCCCTGCCTACCCAACAGAAATAGTGTAAAGAAATGTGGTCTAATGAAAGGTGTCCCTGTCCGTGGCAGGGGTTATTGGGACCTAGATAATGCAGAAGGTCCCTTCCAGCCCAAAACATTCAGTGATTCCGTGAATAGATGATGACTGCTCCAAACACTCACTCTTCCTATAATTCACAGGATATAGCAACTTTGCTGGCTTTGAGCTGTCATTTGCATGGGGGCGGCTTCTCAGGGCTCGCTACCAACATTTCATTCCTTTTCTGGGGAAAGGACTCTCATATTTCTCTCTGTAGTGCTTAAGATATTCCATAAATGCTGAAGCTATACTGACAGTATATGAAAATATACTGAAGCATAAAGAATTCTCACTTTTCCAACTGGACGTTGTGGGTCTGGGCTGGAGTTTCACGGTGTTCACTTTGATCAGGACAGACTGTAGGGGTTCTCTTTAAAAGCACAAGGAAGGCCTCATTAAATAAAAGCATTTTAGCTTGTTTGCAAAAGAGCCAATTATTTCCAGCCTTTGAATGGACTCTGAAGCCCAGTTTGCATTCATAATTGACTAATGCTTCATCTACGACATTAGTTTAAAACATCTTAGCAATTAAAACACTGCAGAAACCTCACAAGCCATGCATTTGTACCTACAAGTTATGAAACAGCAGACTTTAAATACCAAAAATTACAATCACTTCTGGAGTTTCAGAGGCCCATAGGCCTAGATAACCATAAGGTAAAACATTTAAATATAAAACACATTCAGAGGGAACTGAACTGCGAGATTCCTCACTTTTTTCCACGAACAAGAGCACATGAACACAATTATGATTAATTTTCATTGTAAGTTTTGTGGTATGATTCTGCAGAGTCAAGCTGCTTCTTACTGGTACTGAGGGATTGTGCAGCTTGATTAGCAGTGTAAATTGAAGATGCATCTACACATTAGCAAGTGCATTTTCACACTAATTTGACCCCAGCTGGGCTGTGAACTGGAGAAGTGAATAAAGAGGAATGTGTAACACAGGAAGCAGCAGCAGCAAAACCAACAAGCAATGAAGAGAGCTAAATAGTTGTGTTTCCGTGATGCACAAAAAGTAGATGCAAAACAGTATTTGATAACAACAGCTTAGGAAGGTAAGCAGACAATCATGTGAAACATGCAAATAAGATGTTCCCAATTTTGAGGTACAGAAGGAAGACAGACTGACTGTCCACAGACAGAATGATTGGGGTTGAAAGGGGCCTTTGAAGCAGCAAGTCCAACTCCCATCCATGTTCCTTCAGGATAGATTTTTACCAGCGCTGATTTGGGTGGTGGTAAGGGGCTGTACTACTCTGGAGGAGCAGTCAGAGTTGTAGATTTTACAAAAGACAACAGTGGCAATTTCAAAAGGAAGACGGAAAATGTGTGGCATCATGATGCTCAGAGACATCCTGTGCTCATTCAGGGTGCTTCTCCTTAGCTGTTTGGAGAGATGTAACAGGCAGAACTCCCAGCTCCACATGTGAAAGGACTGAGTGTGCAAAAGCAGCTATATGGGAATAACTTCTGCACTTACTGTCAAATGAATTCCTCCTCAGTCTCCATTAACTGAAGGCCTGTCACCCTGCAGAGCCAGTTTTTTTACCGTTGGTCATTTTCCATGGACATAAATGGCCCCTTACTCCTCACAAACACACAAACTGATGTACTACCAGCTAGTGTCCACAAATAGCCAAAATAGGGTTCTTCTGAGGTAAATTATTTTCTAGCAGAACAACTCACTTAGAAAGCAACCCCCAATTCAGATTCAAACCAAGGCCAGTGCATCTTTTTGTCTTCTGCTTACAACATTTCAAAAGTGGCACATGCAGATGGTTTACAATTCCTTCCTTTTACCATCTGGTGAAATTTATCTTTCCAGCTGCCTGAACAATCCATGCAGTCTGAGGCTGCCTGATGAAAGGATTTACTTTGTGTTTACACAGGTGAGGAGCCAACTTATCAACAGGCACAGTAATTTCTGTGGCCACCATTTGCACAGCTGTAACACTAAGTAAGATGCTATCATTTGGCAAGTAATATTTATTACTCAAACATTAAAGCACGGTTTATGAATCCTGTCCCTAAAACAAACACTAGCATATCTGGATGGCATCTGGGAAACAGGATCTAACTATGACCATGATTGCTATACACCAAGAAACTCTAATTTTAAACTACTACAAAATAAACTCACAAGTATGTTTTCAGGTAATACCAGGGAAAAATAGAAAGCTTTAATTGTTAATATTTAGCTCGCTTCTGGGCTTTAAGCAATGTCTTAACAAGCCATAGGGTTTAGATTTTAAATGCTTGAGAATGAGCCATTTGAAATGCGCAGTCACACAGCCAAGTTGCTGTTGTTTAAACAACGTGGTCCTGCAAGATCTCCAGACAGGCTCTGCTTCACTTAACATTTATCAGAGAATGCTTTGGAGCCTAGGTTTACCACCACTCCTCTGGAAACAAACCGCCCTTGCCACTGAACTACAGGCCATGAGTCAAGTTTCCAGGCTGCAATAAAGCCCACAAGCTCTTTCCCAAAGAAATGTACAGGAATAATGAATGAATCTCCTAGTAAAATACAGTTCAGAAAAGTTAGGAATAATTTATCCCATAAATATTGGCATTTTGCTAATCAAACATGCTGTGCCCAAAACTTTCTCCATGTAATAAATTTTAATTCACAAGGCCATGGCAGCAATCCTAATGAAGATTAATTACTGCAGTCCCTTCCATAAAGCCCAGTGCAGCTTCTTCCTTGCTTGCTGTCAGAATGCTACAGCACATAGAAATGGTAATTAAAATATATTGCACTGAGTTATTTTCTGGATCTGGACAGGCTGGATTGATGGGCAGAGGAACCTCTACGAGGTTCAACAAGGCCAATGTCGGGTCCTGCACTTGAGTCACAACAACCCCGGGCAGTGCTACAAGATGGGGCAGTGACTGGGAAGCTGCCCAGCAGAAAAGGACCGGGGAGTGCTGATCTACAGTGGCTAAGCATGATCCAGTGTGTGGCCAAGAAGGCCAATGGCATCCTGGCCTGGATCAGCAGTGGTGTGGCCAGCAGGACCAGGGCAGTGACCGTCCCCCTGTACTCGGCACTGCTGAGGCCACACCTCCAATCCTGTGTTCAGTTCTGGGCCCCTCACTGCCAGAAAGACATTGAGGGGCTGGAGCGTGTCCAGAGAAGGGCAGCGGAGCTGGGGAAGGGTCTGGAGCACAAGTCCTGTGAGGAGCAGCTGAGAGAGCTGGGGGTGTTTAGCCTGGAGAAAAGGAGGCTCAGAGGGGACCTAGAACTCTCTAGAACTGCCTGAAAGGAGGCTGTAGCCAGGTGGGGGCCAGTCTCTTCTCCAAAGTAACAACTGACAGAGACAGGAGGAAGTAGCTTCAAGTTGCACCAGTGGAGGTTTAGACTGGATGACAGGAAATATTTCTTCATCAAAAGACTTGTTGCCAAGCCCTGGAACAGGTTGCCCAGGGAGGTGGTGAAGTCACCATCCCTGGAGGTATTTAAAAGACGTGTAGATTTGCCACTCAAGGACATGGTTTAGTGGGACTTGGCAGTGCTAAAAGGTCCTTTTAACCTAAATGATTCTATGATTCCCTTACTGGCCATTCCACTGCTATAAATCAAAACATCTCTACAGCTGAACATATAAGTCTCTATCAAGAGCAATTCAATATCTCAATGACCAATTTTGCAGCTCATCAGAATGACCAAGGCTTTTAAACTGAGACCTTTTATAATGTCTCCCCTATGGTGCTTTTCTGGCCATCACAGCATTAAGTTCTGGCCTACACAAAGTCACAGATATGACCTGAATAATCCACGTTAGAAGGAGCACCATGATTTGCTGATGAATCACCTCAAAATACAATGTAATGTCAACCTCAACAAGAATGACCTAAAACTCAGGAGGTCAACATCAGCATCCTGCTGTAAGAAGCTGCAAGAAACTGCAATTTGCCCATAATTTTCATAAATAAAGGAGGCACACAACAAAGTAGCACTGACTACTAACTTGCATACTTGTCACCTGGTGACTGTCCATAAAGTCACAAACAAAACTACCAGAACTAAGATATTTCTCCTCACATCCAAGATCTTTTCCATGCTGGTCTAGGAGGTAATGTGATCAGTCACACTCGTTAAAGATTTAAAGAAGGTAATGATGAGGTCAATCGGAACTTTGTTCTTCCTCAGCATTTTTTATTTAAAGAGGTTGAGGAATTAGAAATACCAAAAACTCAATCTGACTGCAAAATGAATATTTAAGAAATCCAGCTGCTTTTCTTTCACTCTGTTCTATATTCTTAGATTTTTCACTTCATTAACAACTTACATTTGATAGCCTTAAACCAAATATGATGAATGTTGCTAGATATACAAAAATTAATCTCATATTACATGCTTGAAGTCATTAATTACTCTGCTTGTAGAGGTATGGCTGGAAGGGAATTTTATGCAAAGGCAAATTTAACTCATAATTTGTACAGCTCCCCCAGATTAAAAAAAATTCTGTGGGAGGACAGAGAGAATATTAACAATGGTTTTGACTTCTGAAACCATGGACAGTTGGTCTATTTTTAAAGACTATTGAAGGAAGATACCCTAGGTCTCACATACTTACTGTGAATTATACCTTTTAGAAGCATTTTTCCCCCCTTAAAGCAAGGAGCAGCTAGTGTAGCCCAACATATTTCTATTTTAATCCAACACTTTGAGCAAAATCTCTGGATTTTGGAAATATAAAACAGAATAGAGTTGTGATTTCTAATCTCAAAGCCTAATTTCACTGTCTGCTACTCTCAGCTGATTTGTTTTTGTTAAAATCATTAGGTCAATATTTTCCAGCCCCAAATGCAGCTCATCATACAATGCAATAGCAATTTCAAGAAAGATGCATGAGGCATGAGCATTGATTTAACAATCAAGCCCCAAATTAATTTCCTTCACTGTATCTTGCTCCTTCTCAAAAGCCTTCTACAGGGTGCTCAGAGCACCTCACCAGACATACCTACACTGAGCATCAAAGCTGACTTAGGAGCAGGAGCGGGGTGTGTTGGAATGCAGAGCCATTGATGACTCTGGTGACAGTGCAGCATGTGATGGATGATCCTGTTCTGGTCACAGCCTGCCCAAGGAGTTATCAGTCATGTTGTTACAGGCTAAATGGATTTGGCCATGGTGTCCACAACTGCTGCGACTTCGGATGGTGCCAACTAAACCTCTTCTGGGCAATGTCTCAGTGTATTTTGGTGCAGTAGGACAGGCCAAAGACTGTTTCCAGTAAGCACTGTTGATGAAACCACATTTTTTTAACATGTGTAGTGGTCTGTTCTCCAGCTCCAAAGTCAGCTTTGATGCTCAGTGTCGGTATGTCTAGAGATACACAAAGGAAACCTGCCTGCTTTCCTTTGGTGTACATTCTTTCTTTCCTAATCTACTCCACAGGAAGGGAAAATGACCAAGGACCTTGACCTTCTTTGAGTCCTAGCTCTCCTTAAGAGCACGTGCCCTGACTCCAGGGGGGCCAGATCAGCCACTGATTCAACAGAAGTCTGCACTTATTACCACTGCCAAAAATCCGTCCATCTCTGTCAACTTTTATTCTTAAAGTGCAGCTAATCTTGAGTCTAGCTGACATTCTGAGGAAAGGATCAATACAAAACATGATGTATGAATATATACTCCCCCTCGCACAAAGAAGGAGCGATTTACTGCTGCTCAGAAAAAGCA
Organism: Corvus kubaryi; assembly: GCF_017639235.1. Classification (NCBI taxonomy): domain Eukaryota; kingdom Metazoa; phylum Chordata; class Aves; order Passeriformes; family Corvidae; genus Corvus; species Corvus kubaryi. The sequence continues at coordinate 5,970,675 of NW_024581076.1, read as the reverse complement.
GTGCACTTCCCCATCCTTGTCAGTTCTATTGACACACACTGGTGAATAGGCTCCAGGGGACATGGCCACTAGCCTGTTAACTTAAGGGCTATCCAGTCCTTAAATCCATGTCCCACACCCAGTCCTGCATACTGACTCCACAACATTCAGTGACACATGGGTAAGGACAATTGAGTCCCTAGGATTTACCTGATTCAGATGCGAAAAGCAAAAGCTTTATGAACTTAGACATCTGGAAGAGAGCAAAATAAAAACCTATGCTCCCATTTAAGTGTCAAAATCATCCTTCTCAACCTGTTACACGATACACTGTTTGTCAGAAACACACAAGTGGCCTTCTTGTTGCGGTAAACCACGCAGGACTGCATGCAGTATTCCTTCATCTTCCCATATTTTGCTGGCATCAACTACAGATCCTGATTCTCACCCTGTGCTTTTCTATTAAACTACATGAAACAAAATCTTCCGGTTCATACAGTTATAAATACTGTCTTAAATTAAATTAATTTCTTATTATATATTTACTTCAAACTCAGAGTCCACTTCATTTGAGCATTGAAGAGTCTGAGCAATACTGAATCATAGAACTTATCAAGTTTTACCATGCACAAATTTATTTAATACAGCACAGGTGCAAAGAGATCATCCAAATCCTCAAATTACTTCCACATTTTTCCTTCCACACTGAAAGAACCTGCAATGTGACAGAAGAGAAATGCATTTCTGAAACAGGACAAACCCACCACTGGTCAAGGCTGAGCCTACCAGTGATAGTGAGAGTGCCTCTGAGATAAGATAGTTAAGAAGGGAGAAAAAACAGCACAACAGCAACTGCAGCCAGAGAGAGGAGTGAGAACATGTGAGAGAAACAGCCCTGTAGACACCAAGATCAGTGCAGAAGGAGGGGCAGGAGGTGCTCCAGGTGCCAGAGCAGAGATTTCCCCACAGCCCGTAGTGCAGCCCATGGTGAGACAGCTGTGCCCCTGCAGCCCATGGAACCCCAGGAGGCTGTGACCCCTTGGGAAGCCCCTGCGGCCCCGTGGAGAGAGGAGCCCATGCTGGAGAACATTCACGTTTGCTGGCAGGATTTGTGAGCCCATGCTGGAGGAACCTGTTCCTGAATGACTGTATGCCATGGAAGGGACCCACATTGGAATAGTTCATGAAGAACTGCAGCCCACAGGAAAGAGTTGAAGAAGATTGTGGAAGTGGAAGAGAGACCCCACATGGCAGCAGGGAAAGGATCCTCCCCTGAGGAGTGGCAGAAACAAAACATGATGAACAGACTGCAACCTCCATTCCCCATCCTTCAGTGCTGCTGAGGATGTAGAAAAAATTTTAAGTTAATCCTGGGAAGAAGAGAGATGTGGGGAGTGTTTTAAGATCCGGGTTTATTTCTCATTACCCTACTGTCATGTGATCAGTAATGAAAAAATTCATTTTTTCCCAAGTGAAGTCTGCTTCTCCCATGACAGTAGCTGGTGAGGGATCTCTCCTGGTGTTATCTTGACCCCCAAGCCTTTCATTACATTTCTCTCTCAGCTGAGGATGGCAGTGACAGAGTGAAAGAGTGGCTTTGGTGGGCACCGGGCATCCAGACAGGATCAATCCGCCATGGAAACACGTGAAACCTCCAGCGTATTAGTCAACATTTTTGCACGTGAAACAGTCTCACCAAGATCCCTTCCACACTGACTCAAAAATCTTTTTCATATAACTTCACAGAAGAAAATAATAGCCTTTAGCTCAGATTTCTGTTCAGCACCCAACACACAAACTTTTAAAACTTATACTAAGTACCGTGAGAAAGAGGACTAAGATGAATTCCTAACATGTAAACAAAACAGTTTATAAAAAACATCAACATTTTTAAATGAACATGGAAGATGGTGCATACCTATAGCTGTCTTCACTTTCTGAATCCTGTTCTTCATCAGAGTCTTTATATTTATCAGGATCTGGGAGAGTGCTTGGATCAAACTCTTCCTCACTTCCACTGTGAGCAAGAAAGGCCACTGTTTCCTCTTCAACCTGTCAGGTGACAAATGGAGAGTTACAAGACAAGCAAACAAATCCATGTTCCTCGTCACAACCCCCTTAATGGGGAGGCTGTAACAGAAACCATTGCCCTCAAATGCAGTCAAAGACCACCAGTATTACAGCCAGGAAAAGAGAATAATTTCTGTCATCATCAGTGCTCTTCTCCAAGGCTGTTTATTAAAGGTTGAAGAAACATTATTAAAAAAGGAAGCACAAGGATTTATGTTCAAATTCTACCTTGCAATATTGAAATCTTAAATCTACCAAATCTAGGAGAGATCTGGGCAGCAACTAATCAACAGCCATCTGAGAGCAAGCGTCTAAGCAATATGCAGCTTTACTGTCCCTCAGAAACACACTGGCAAAGAGATAATCACATGTGGACACATAAATCACTGCTGTTAGGTGAATTTAATGAAATACTCTGATTTAAAACTCATCTGGGTGTTCTTTCAGTTAAAAACCAAGAAGCTGCTTAAGCTAAATTAACTGCTCTAAGGGAGTTTCAACCATCCTCTACAAGAGATACATGTTCTTCAGGTATCTTCCCTCCCTCACCCCTCCTCTCTGGGGCTCAAGCTTCCCCCTGTCCCTACAGCATGTCTCAGGACAGGCTGGTGGCATTGGCTAGTTTCCCCAGGGTGTGGCACTGCCTCACTAATTCCTTAACAAAGAGAGCACAGAAGATGCTTCTCCATAAAAGTACTGGATAATACAAAAAAGCTGGCTAATTTTGCAGATACAGTAGGTTCTGCTTCACTTAATCCTCAACTGATGGCACCACTGTTGTAAATTTTTTCTAGTAGGCATGAAAAAACCAGGCTGGAGGGTATATGCAATTGTATATGCACACCAAAATGCAGATGGAAAGCTCATAGGCATTTCTAAGCAACACTAGATCCATGCATATTTATGCTGGAAAGCAAAGACAAATTCCAGGAAACTATAATTAAAGACATTGCTACCTTTTGTTTATATATCTAATCAACATGCATACAGCTGAGTTTCTAAAACAGTACTCATTTAAATGATCTTTCATTCTATGAATAACTTCACATCATTATATATTTAAAGTTAATTTTTGTTTTGATTTTTCACCATTTCTATCACCATGTTTTTAAAGACCAGTCTTTATGTGCACCTACCTTCTTGCAATAAAAATAAATTTAATTTTTTTTTAAAGAAGCCAAATAGAAACCATACCAATGGTCTCTTTTATATCTGCATATAGAGTGAGTGAAAGGCAATGAGATGGTGAAGGGTAAGATTAGTCACCACTGCAAGAGTCCATTCTTGCTTGACAAGTGACACTTCTGCAGTGTACTGAAAGCAAGCAGAAGAAAGGCATAAAAGCTAGATTTGCAATCACAAGGCAGAGGAAAAACATACTGAACACACATTTTGTTCTTTACTACTTTAAATACCAGTAAAGGTAATTATATAGCTGGGTGTATAAAATGACTAAAAGCATCATCAGACTCTTCAACACTATAAGCTTCCTAAGGTGACAACACTGACAGAAAAGCATGTTGGTTCTCAGTAACTTCAGGTAGCACTTCACAAGAAAGTTGGTTTTGGTTCTGCAGGGTTTTTGCTTACAAAAAAACCATCTTCAAGCTCATCTCTTAGTACAATATTACAGAGCATTACTAACTCCACAGAAAACATTTTGAAGGTCACCTTTCTGCTAATGAATTTTCTTATTTGAAAATCATTCTGCATTAAATTATAGCTTATTTTAATTTCTCACAACATTAAATATTTGCTCTTTACTTGTCCTTCCAATTGCACCTATTCTTTCAATACAGCTAGTACGTACCAATCTTATATTTAAAAAGAAGAGAAAAAGAGAAGTAGCATTCAAAGCTGTTGTATGGAACAATGTATTTTTTAATATGTACGAGTGACACCATGCAACAGAGTTTGTAATACTAACATCTCCTGGCAGTCATCTTTTAAGACTTGGGCTATTCATTCATATTCTCCATTATGACACACAGACCAAACCTTCACTTTCATTACATATGCATATTAATTTTTTCCAGGAGAAAATACGCAGAGAAGTGTTAAACATAATGCTTGCTATAGCAAAAGAAATAATTGGCAAAGATGCCTCTTTCATTCATCAGGAATCATGAGGTTGTATTTCTTATAAGTATCACTGCTTACGTATTCATTAAAATATTTCTAAGACCCTGAAAGTATTAAGAACCTGAGCAGGAACATTTATCATCCAAAGCTGAAGAACAGAAACTCATTATTTTTCCTCTCTCACTTCAAATTTATATCAGCCAGTCAGGAAGAAGAAATCTTGTGACTTCACATTACTCACCACAAGAGCTGGAGAAAAGAAGTAAAATCATAGTTCAAAATGACACGTGTAAAAATTCTTCACATACAAATAGGATGCAATTTACAGACTCAGGATTAGACTTGTCCTAAGGCAATTGCCATCCAAAGAGATTAGAAGAACAGATTTTGACGGCCTGTACTTTATGTCTATACTTTGGAGTGTGTATTTACTGTAAAGTTCAACTGTGGAAGGAAACATGCCACGCTTGACATTGAAGACATCAAATCAGGCTGGCCAGGAGAACTGGATTTGGTGGCAATCATCTTTTCACTCTGCTCAGGGATGACAGGCTCTCTCTTTGTACCACACCAGCCCTTGTGCTTTGTAATTCCAGTTCCACAGAAACCCATACAAGTACTTTCAGTTTGAACATGACACTGAATGCAAATTTTTGCATTCATACAGCCTCCCTCTGAGGCATAAAGAGATTCTTCTTATGCAAACTCAACATTTTAGAAAAATTCAGCAAAATTTCTGTGCTGGAACTTTTGGAAACCTTCTTGCCTTCAACATTCCACACTGTACCAAGTCAACAACAATCACATTTGACCTTACTGCAGTCATTTTGAAAATATACACCTACTGACAAAGACGTGGCAGGCTCCTCTAGAGCTTTTGCCATGTTGATCAACAGAATACCTCTAATTCAACTTCTGTCTTTGCTACAAGACATAATGACATCTTCCTCTCCTCCTAAAGAGGTCTGAATGGCTGGTGGAGCTCAAGTAAATGAGTTAGGCAGGCTAAGAGAAACTTAAAATGAAGAAACTGATGTACCTCAGACACTCAAGGGACTCAAATGTTCCAAAAAACAGAATGATGTCTCATTTCTACCAGGCATTAGGCACTCAGGTGGTAATTATCTGACTACCATCAGAAGGGAAAAAAAGGGAGAACTGAAAAAAATACTGTGAAAACCTGAACATACATTAAAAAAAGTTGTACTTACCAAGATTTCATTTCTAAAATATATATTTATTATGGTACTGAATTTATATCTAATGTAATAGGGTTTTTTCCTCCAACTAAATTGTCTAGAGTTGCACTTTTTATGTTCAATCCTTTAAGCAATTTATCAGTTTCTCAACCAGGTTGAGAGGGGAGAAATAATTTCTTAGGCACAATCAGTTCTGTCCATAGTGCTTTACAAACCACAGTGGGGGAATATTTCCAATTAGCTGGAAACAAAACTTTTAAGGTTAGTTTAGAATTTGATCACACTTAATTTGAGTCCATCAGGAGCCACACTTACACAATATTCAGTCCTTTTTGAGCTGTGTCACCCGTCAGTTTTTGCTACTATGGCCTCTCCCAGTAAATGGTGCTTGTGATTGTAATGCCAAGAAAAGGTAAGTTCTAAATACTGCTGGGAGGTTACCCAACACAGGTACACAACTTTAAAAAGTTTAGCATATTATGGCTCATATAAAAGGGTATTTAAAAATAAAATACCTTGTAAGATCTGACAGCATTCCAATTTTCTTAATTTTCTTCTTTTTGACAATAATTTTTCAGATGAAAACAGAAGTTGTATCATGTTTATGATGGAACCCATTTATATACACAGAGAGGTTTTACAGCAGCTCCTTTAAAACATTTTACTCTGGATTCTCCTGATCACCTCGCAGGTTTGGGTTTTTTTGATAGCTTGTACCCCCCAACCCACCACAATGTCCCCAGCTGATGAATGATTGCTCTGGTATTTCATCATCTACATTGCCCCAGAGGAATACAGCTATTCTGACAGTTCAAAAATGAAATACAGCCTTTGATGTTGCTAGGGTGTTTGATCCAACAGTTGCTTTGAAGATCAAGACAAAAGCCCTAGCCTATACTGAAAACTGACTGGGAGCCAGTGGAGCAAACTACATGCTGCTCTGACACACACAGAGCTGTCCAAGCCATGCCAAAACTCACAGCTACCCTCCATACCATCGAAGGTGCATCAGTGTTCCATGGCTCTGGCCAGAAAGGCTGGCAGCCAAGAACTGGGGAAACCACGGTCCCAGGTTAGTCAGCCAGACACAGTCCTTGCACTAAGACAATCTCACTGATCTCTGGGCTCTGGAAGGAGTCGGTAACAGCTCCTGCTTTCCACACCACTTCAGAGAATTTAATTCCTGGTTTTCACTAGAAGGGACAGGTAACTCTTAGCTTCATCTTCAACCATTCACCATTCCCAATCACTAGCAGTCACACCAAGGTTCAATTTCATCCAGTCATTCTTTATTTCTTTTTAAGCCATCCAAGATCTTAAATAATACAGCCTGCCTAGTTTAGCCAGCAGAATCTTACTTTTACCAGAGCTCTCACATAAGGCACATGAGAATACTTAATTTTCTTTCTTGGCATTCCTAAATGCCCCACATTTTATAGTCAGTGAATGGGTAAGCCTGTGTTCCAAACTAGCAGACACTGATACATATATTCTGACATTCAAATTTCTGTGTAACTATAGCAAAGCAATTTGTGCTGGAAATGGCTCCTGCCACAAGCATGGTTCAGAAGCACTGAAAACAAAAAACTCATTGAAATTGGTGAGTTCTAAATCTACTCAAAGACCTTTTGCTTTAATGTATTTGCATTTCAATTACAATGAATATGTCTCAGAACTAGACCTTAAGCTTCTCCTTTTCTAATTTGTTCTTCTAGGACCCACGTAGAATACTTATTGTAAAGATAAGCTTTTTCCAAGTTGTTATTAGCCACAATTATCAACGTGATTGTAGCAATAGGGAAGAAGAGTATCAGGATAAAACAACTGTACTGTTACCTTAAACGTAATTCATGAAAATACAACAGAAAGGAAACTAAGTTACTAGGTGTGTAGCACTACAAGCAAAATACATGCTGAAATACATTAAATTCTGGAAAGCAGCAGGGTAAAAAGAAATTACTAAAAAAGTCTGAGAGAATTAAACACGCAAGCATACTTGTCCAAAAGTCTATGGTCCTGTCAAAAAGAAACCAAACCAAAAGAACAAAAAAACCCCAACCAGAACACTACAGTGCAGAACAATGTTTTTGAACTTATATTCTCAACACATAACCCTTGGACTGTCTTTACACTCCTCCTTTCAGTCCACTTTCAGGTTCACAGCAGTCATGTCTGTCAGTTCCAACACAGAAAGTAATTCTCCAAAGCAGTGTCTGTGTTCAAACATTTCAACACATCAGTTTTCTCCAGGGAATCTCAGCATATGTCCACAGAGACCGTGCCTACATGAGAGAACCTTCTCTGTATCACTTTCTGGCACTTTTGCAGAAGCCTCAGGGAGCTGCACCCCCTGCAGTGACACAGCAGTGTCCCACCACCACCAGCACCACTCGCAGCGGAGGCTGCAGGCAGAGACCACTCTTCGCTTAGTGACAGGCATTTTTCAAGAAGGAACAGATCGACAGCAGCACTGACATGAAATAATCAGAAAGGAAACCTTTTAAGTCACATAATTCTGTGAACTGGTTAGTTCTGCTCTTTTCTTGAAACAACTGATTTGTATTCAGTACACAACAAAGAGCTACACTGGCATTAAGTGCTTGTCCAATGACACGATCTTTATGTTTTCACTGTACTGCTTAAGTCACGTACTCTAAATGCTTGTACAAAATACGCATATAAAACAGCATACTTACAGGAGAAAAATATGAATCAAATTAATTCCAGGCAGTGAAAGTTATTTTAAGTCCTTCTGGTGGTTCTACATGAAGTGAGGAAAAGAAACACAGAAGAGACATCGCTGCTCATGGCACTAACTTAATTGCTTGCTGTGAGAACAAGACCTTGTGAGCCTTTGTTCCAGACCGAAGTAGCAGCTGCAATAGTTTCATACTTGTTCAAATTTCCAAACAAATAACCAGTAAATCAGAAAGCACCTGGCTGATGCTGCAGAATTGCAGGATCATTTATTATTAATTGTTTTTATTGTTGTTGAATTCACCTTCTTGCCATGAATCCCTTTCTACAAAATTTTGCAAAAGACAACTCCTGGCACAAAAAGCATAAGGGCTAAGTAGAAGCCACAATAGAACAGATGAATCCAGACTGATGAATGACAAGGAGACAAGCTGCCTGGGGAAGATTTGAGCAACCAGCATGACACAGCACAGAGACCTGCTCTCTGGTATTTCCACAAGCGTTGCTGCAGAAGGGAACCTGGATGAGGAAACTGAATACGATTCTGAGGCAGATGGGCAGCCATCCACCAGCAGATAGAAAATTATATCACCTGATAACAATTGTATCTACATGAAAAATATGACAGGCATGTCTTAGAAATGACAAGTATGAAGAACATGAAAGATTTATGTGAGGCAAGATCTTTTAGGCCAACTAATTGAAAGAAACACAAATTTTCAGGTCTAAAATAACGTAAAGCGACTTCAAAGCAAAGAATCCAATCCAAGTTAAGAATAATTGTTGAGTCAGTGTTACTCAAGGAATTGAGTAAAATGTAATAATATATGTGCAGCAGGCTTCGGCAATGCTAGTACAGGGAGAACCTACAGGAGAACCATCAGGATGGAGAGAGCACATTTATCATCTGTGGTAAATGAAAGGACAAATGGAGAATTAGGAAGGATTTAGATAAGCACCAGAAGGTGACCATGGCAGTACTAAGGCATAGGCTAAAGTGAGAGGCATCTGGTGATACCCAGAGTGACTGTGAAAGAAGGTAGCAAAGAAGGTTGAACTTTTTTCTTGAGTATTGCCTAACCCATGAAACCCATCAGCTAAGATTTTACTTTAGGCAGAAAGGTACAGCTCGAGTAGAGAGACTGAAATAAGATTCATCAGTACAGACATGAATTTGTATTTTTCTCCATGAAGAAGAAAAGGGGAAAAAGCAAAAGGCTGTGTAAAAAATTATCACAGAAGGAGACTGAAGATTTTAAGATTCCAGAGATTACAAAGAAGGAGCTGGTAGAGAAGAGAGACACCAGAACAGAGTGTAGTCACATTTGCAAACCCCCAAAAATTGAAGTGGATATGGAAAGGCCAAGTGAATGACCAACAGGCAAGAGGAAGGCTGATAATTGTTTATTGAGTAGAACTGAAACATGTCTACATTGCAAATGAAGGCCATGAAGAAATGTGGCAGCTCAAAAAGTACAAAACACCAGTGTGGAAGTGGGAATCAAAGACAAACGGAAGAATTGTAAGGCAAAAGTGAGAGGGCCTAAGAGAGGAAGACTACCAAGAGAAGATCTGATGGAGATGACAGTGATGACAAAGGGAACCAAGGGGGAGATAAGAGCTGTCTGAAGCTACTTTAAAAATGGGAGAGAGAAGGAAATGGGGAGAGTAAGAAGGCATGAGAATGGCACAGGAGCTGGCTGCAAAGGATGTAGAAGAACAGCCAAGAGGAATAACAGTCCCAGATATACAAGAATGAAATCAACAACAACAGACTAGAGAACGAATGCATGGTGGAATGCACAAAGGCACCTCTTTTCTTTGCCAAAGCCATGAATGTTTCACCAAACTATACAGGAGTTTACATGGGCTCAAAAATTGTGTAGGTAACAGTAATAAAATATATCAAGGCATGGTAAGTAACAGTAGCGCTGTGCCAATAACCCTGGAAATCTCTCAGCTCCAGAACTCATCAGCCAGGGAGTGCTAATGACCACAATTTGAAAACCCCTTTACAGGTATGACTGCAAATTTTCCTTCAAACCAACCAAAAGATCTGACAGCAAGAAGGGAAGCAGGTTACCCTCATTTCATGGAAGCCATTATTTTTTCCACTGCTGTTCTGGTTTCTATCAGTTTTTAGGGCTTCTCGTACAAATACCACAGTTTATTAAACTAATCCAGTGAAGATGACTATCTCATTCTCAGCAAAACCAAAATGTTTGGAACAATGCAATGAGGGGAAAGTTGAAAGCTGAGACAATTTTCCATCAAAAGCCTAAATCTGTGCCTAATTATAGCCTATGCAATGGCTCACTAAAGAATCTAAACTGCGCTATCTCAGTCTTTGGGCTTTGTACTGCTGCCAAAATGTTTTACCTTATTTCCAGTAACTGAGTAACAACTTTTGGATTCAGTAAGAAATACAAGTGGTATACAAATACTCATCTGTAGATGCTAATTAATGTACTACAGACTTCTAACCGAATCCTTGCTGCTCCCTTCAAGTCCACACTTGCAGCAAATCAGTTTCTAACTTGCTGTAAGCATTGAAGGCATCTATACAAATTTTAACCTAGGAAATGGCAATTTTCAGCTCATGTAACTTATTATAACCTAGAGTTGTTCATTCGCTTGCCTGTTCATTTCAACAACATCTAAAAAATCTTTATACTGCATAAATAATGTATTATATCCATAACAACAGGATGCAGTACGCTGTATGATTGATTACCTTGGCATTCAGCTCCTGTGGGAACAGCTTTTGTGAAACATGGCTCTATCTAACTCCCTGAAAATTACATTTTGGTAAAACTGTCTGAATGATCAAACTTAGGTATGGTTGGACATAATGTCATTAACATTGCACAGGCAGGTACAAACTTGCACTCTTCATACTGTACTAAAGCAATGCTATTTTACATCCATTTCTCAAGGAATCAGAGAGAGCAACATCTGGGGGGATCCATTTAAATCAGTGATTTGAATCACTAATTATAAACACCATTAAAATCAGGAAACTTTTAATTCCCACAGTATGTTACACATGTAATCACTGCTACTTTTTTTTTTAATGCCAGTATTCTGAGGCACAGTTGTTTTACACCGGACTTTACACAAAATGTGTATGCACTGTTTTATGCTAATTATTTAAAGTCCTAGTTTTTCCTTTTCCATTAGCAAATTATGAAAGAGCCATCACTTAGTTGCCTAGTGATGACTATTCATTTTTTAATCATGGTTAGTGTCAAGCTGACTCCTATTCCATCTGAAATTGAAACTGATTTCAACCAGAATTTTAATTATTTTCTAAAATACATATATCATATGCATATTATTAAAAAGTTACTAATTAAATAGGACCATCTTAAATACAGCAGATACATGGAGGTAAAATTAAGTTGATCCAAGCAGATGCTGTATTGTAAGTTTAACATTTACGTATACATTCTCTGCTGCTAACAAAATTTACTATTTCTAAGAATCCTACCTTAGGAGATTTTGGTATGGCTAAAAGACTCAAACCCAATTTACATTCACAGGCTGAAAGAGGATGGTTGGAATAAACAAAGATAACCAGTTCCTCAAATCCTAACATGTTTTTCAACTTTGAATGGCACCTTGAATTTAACTTATCAAATATATCAAACAAATAAAGTATTTCAGAACCAGGAAAGGATACAACTTGTTATAAAAAGTAGCTAATTTTCCCTGTTAATGACTGTTCTCTAAATTACATCTCTATCTGAAACTTAATCAGAAACTTTATTTCTTGAATCATTTTTCAGATTTTTCTTTAAATTTTTTCATAGGTCATTCCTTAATATCTTCATTTTATCCACCAGTTTTAAATTCTCAAAAATAAAAGAATGTATCTAAAAAATTAAAATATGTATTTTAAAAACTTTTTTTGTAATTGTTATTGAGCTGATGATTATTATCGATCATGTTATTACTAAGTATGAGATGGTTTTTCCCCATTCCCCCAAATATTTGCAACATATATAGAATATGTCAAGAAAAGGGAGACAAGGATAAATATTAATCTCATTGATTTGAAAATAAATCATAACATGCTTAGAAGGCTGTCAGGATAAGTGATTTTAGCCTAACTACTGCTCATTCTGAACTCCAGTGCAAACAGCTCAATTGCTCCCCTGACTTTCTGGTGTTACACAATCTCCTTACAATTCCCACTTGCCACCCATTAGTAAGTACTGGGGACAGGAACAGCAAATGGAAAACAGCATCCACTGGCTCGAGTGTAAACACACTGCCACATATTGCCCTGCTGGGGTGTTTTCCCTCTGGCAGAAACAAGTGCTTAAACTTCTTATGCTTAGTACTTCCTAAACTGCCCAAGGGTCACACAGGGTTTCCTGTGGCCACGTAAATTCCTCCTTGAGACTCATCTTCAAGGATCAATTAGCAGCCATTGGTCTTTAGTATTTCAATCTTGACGAAAATCTGAAGGGAGCAACTGTAACACAGCCCACACATAGAAATTATATTCAAATGCTACTTTCTCCACTACCTGTGGTGGAGGATGTAGATTTGTGTAGTTCTTCAATTCTTGACCTAATATGAAAACCAACACTTTTTTTTCCTTAGAAACCTTTTGCATCTGTTATGCTAAAAAAAAGAAACAAAAGAACTGTGAGTTTTAAACTGATTTCAGAGACACTGAAGTATTTCTCCACTGAGAAATGGTGGGCCCTAAGTGCCTGGTCCTCTTTGCACAGTCACATGTCTTTGCAAGGGGAACATTTTATTTTTAAAGTAGTACTTTTGCTTTCTTCAGGACTACAAGTCTTTGCCACATTCAAGTGTAGGATTTCAGCTTTATGGAGTCGCTAAAATTATTTCTGCCTCAGCAGAGCAACCTGATTATAAAATCCAGTTATGATTTGACTGCATGCACAAACCTATCTCCTCACACATGTATCTTAAATGGCTTGCTCTTCCTTTTAAAGTTCTTGCAGATTCACATAATTTTGAGGATAAAATTTAATGAACTATTGAAAATAAATAAATAATTTGTTATATCACATTGTACTTGGCATACAACATTAGCACAGAGAACATTTGCTAGAGGTACTGTTAACTGAATATCCTTGTTACATTATGCATGACTTCCCAAAGCACTGAGTACATAATATCCATCATGAAATTCAGAATATATAACTAAATTTAGAAAGAAGTATATTCAGACCTATGATAAGCATTCTGACATCTCCAGTTATGAGTTTTAATTAAACTTGCTTTTGTATTAAGTCTATTTTTATTAAATAAGTACAGAATCCTGTTTTAAACATTATGAATAAGTAAAAAAAGATAAAGAAGTAATTTGTAGATGTAGATGCCTTTTCTTAAAGGCATCATTCAAGTCATTGTTCCATAACTCCTCTGCACAGTTGTGATGAAGAGGCACCACTGCTGAAGGTGATCAGTTTCTTTGAGAGCTTCAGCACCTTGCTGGCAATTCATTTTAGCACCCCAAATACTACTTCCAGTGACAACAAGCTGATAAATGAGATCAATGGGTGACAGAGGGAATGGATCATTTGTAATTTTTTTTTTCCCCGGGCAATAAATTATCAAAAACTAAAACCAAAAACATTCTTGGACCTCTCTAATACATCAGACTAACCACTCATCCAACAAAATACTGCTGGGTTTTGCCGCAAATTTATATTGACCCTCTAAATATTCTGCTCATAAAATGAACCGCTTCAAATTAGTCTCAAGCAAGGCATGAAACTAGAATTAACTCAGACAACACATTACCAAAACCAAATACTTCTCTAACAAGGGAAGCACAGCTTAAAGGATTCAGTATTTTGTGCTTCAGGAAACCTATGAGAATGATGTACTGACACAGTGACACAAAAGAGGGGTGGGGTTGTGGTTGGTTTGTTCTGGTTTTTTTACCATCGTAATGCTTTTCTTCAAAGGTTACTCCCTCTACATTTCCAAGAAATAGTTGTTATTAATAACTATTATTAGTTATTAACAAAATGTTATTCACATTTTGACCTGAATAACCACCTTTTAAGAAAAGTCCAAACTAAAATTCCTTGGAATCAACACATTTGTATTTACAAATTCTGCATCACTCCTTTGACATCAATCAAATGCACACACACAGATTTACTGACTAACATATTAAGCAGAAGCAGAAAGTAACTGTCTCTTGGAAAAACAGATTTATCAGAATAGCAGAAAGCTGTTTTCCTGCTGGAGAGAAACCTACTTAGTTACCCAAGAGAAGAAACTAAGAACTTCAGATTTCTCTGAGCAATGTCAGCGCATTTCCTGAAATTCAGACAGGTAGAATGCAGCACCTCTTAAAGTTTTGATGCTAATTCAGCACAAATGGTGCTTGAAACTGTCTTTTTTTTATATATCTCTGAAGCAATCTGTACTAGAAGAAAATTCTGATCTGATTTTGCATGCGCTTTTCAACATATATAACACCTCTCGCTTTTCAGACCAGTATGTTGGGCATAATCATGTATTGGTACAAAGAAATCGCAAAACTTTTTGTGTGTATTAAGTTGGGCAAACAAACATCTTGAACATGACAATCACAGACAAACAAAATATACAGCACTTATTACAAGTTTTCAAGAAGCCAAGATTTTGTGCAGAAAATAATCTGAAGGATGAGTCAAACTTCTCATAGTATTTCTTGACTATATATTTCCTATAACAAACAGACTGTAAACACATGCTGACAAAATGCTGGATATGCATAAACAGCATAAAAAGCAAGTAAAATGCTTTAAAGATGTGTTCTGATAAATTGAGAACTACCACAAAACAACTAACATAAGAAGAAATGCAAATACTGGAAAGCTATTTTAGTTCTAGCTTTGCTGTTTGTGTTTCATTGCTAAAACATTAAATGCAGTTTATCACAGACATGCGATGTACTGTATTTTGAAGATCCATTAATTTTATTTTGCAAATGTGAAATATTTAGAATTCCAATATAGAATCTTCCTGGAGAGAGTTTTGGACAAGCAGTTTGTCAAATTTGTTCTTCTTTTCCTATTCCTCCTTGCCTTTTCCATCTATTCAATGCTTTTGATATGGCTTGCATAATGCACGGCTGCAGCCACTTTCCCAGTGTTAAAGAATACTTATTTGAAAATGAAGATGCACCAAATTATATACCATAGTTTTGGAAAGAATGAGAAGTGAAAAAGAATAAACCTCCTGCATGCTAAATACAGTCAGTGACTACATGACATACAAGAACTGCTGCACCAAAATGTTCTTGCTGCTGCACCACTGACACCTCTGAATTTGAACAAATGTGGCTCATTAAAATGAGGCAGAATAAAGAAAAACCTGAAATGGAAGTTTCCCAAAATGTTCCACTTGCAGGTACCTTATTTATGACTCTTATTTTCTTTCCAAAATAGGTAGAATGGCAAGAATCAATGTATTGCATATGTTGTAATAAGTCTGAAGAGGTTTCAGTCTTAAAGCCCTGCTTTCCCCAAAAGGTATAAAAGAGTTAAATGAATGGCCTAAAGAGAGTAATTACACAGATGGGCAATACTGCCATTTTACAGGAAAAAATAAGAGTCATCATAGCACATTTGTACAAAATACAGTTGACAGCAGTTAATTCTGGAACCTTTCCAACACTGAGAGGATGCTGATTTTTTAATTTTTCTGAAATGGTGATTTAAGCACTGTTATACACTGTTATATCATGTATATGTTCAACTCCCTGTACCCTATTCATATTGCAACTCATATATATACACATATATACATATGTGCATGTGTGTGTGTGTATACATATATATATATTTGAGAGAAGATTATTATATATGTATTTGCATTCCTTCACAATGTGCACTCACAGCCCAGAGAGCCAGAGGTGTCCTGGGCTGCATCCAAAGCAGCGTGGGCAGCAGGGCCAGGGAGGGGATTCTGCCCCTCTGCTCTGCTCTGGTGAGACCCCACCTGCAGTGCTGCATCCAGCTCTGGGGTCCCAGCACAGGGAGGACATGGAGCTGTTGGAGCGAGTCCAGAGAAGGGACACTGAGATGATCAGAGGGATGGAGAACCTCTACTATAAGGCAAGGCTGAGAGAATTGGGATTGTTCAGCCTGGATAAAAGAAGGCTTTGGATAAACCGCTGCAGCCTTTCAGTACCTGAAGGGGGCCTACAAGAGCTGGAGAGGGTCTTTTGACAAGAGCATGCAGGACAAGGAAGAACGACTTCAAACTGAAAGAGGGCAGATTTAGATTAGGTATTAGGAAGAAATTCCTTCCTGTGAGGGTGGTGATGCACTGGAATGAACTTCACAGAGAAGCTGTGGATGCCTCATCCCTGGAAGTGCTCAAGGCCAGGCTGGATGGGGCTCTGAGCAACCTGGTCTAGTGAAAGGTGTCCTGTCCATGGCAGGGCGGGTGGAACTGGATTATCTTGATGGGGCTCATCCAATTTAGGCCATTCTGTGATATGCTTTTTCAGCATGTCATACATGTTTGTGAAAGAGACTTAATGCTCATTGCTCTTCTCATTTTCAAAAACAGAGAATTAAATGGAATTGTTCAATGCATGCACAAGCTGGGATTGCTAGAATTGTACCAGGCATTAGAGAGAGGGTCAAGGGAGGTCCACACTATTCCAAAAATGACAGTCTATGAACAGCAGACTAGTTCCTCACAGATGCCATATGGAAGCCTGACATTCCCTCTGTACGCTGACCAGAAGAATTTTTCTGATGTTAAACAAAATTAACTGGCTAAGAAAAAGTGAGCTGCACATAAACTGACCCCTTTCATGCTTTTGTAGCTTTAATGAAAATTTCACTAACCTCTCCAGAATTATCATTACTAATTTGCTTGCCCATTTAACAATAATAATGTTGGCATCTGACATTTTCAAGATTTCTTTATTGCTTTTAATTACCTGGTCTTCTTTTAAACTCAACTACTTTCTGTTTAGTCTGTTAATAGGAGCAGTGATTTACTACATCATATTTCAGGTATTTAGAGAATGTCTGCATAGCTACACCAATTTGATGTTTTCCTACAGTCAGGTAGTTGTATTTAATGAAAGTATACAAAAGAAAATCCAGTAGGCTACACTGGAAGGGCTGAAAGACTGGTTAGGTACATGAGCTCACACGTAAGGAACAAAACTAAGTTTCTTGTCCATTCCAATTGGAATCAGCATGCCCACTTCTCCAAGAGTACTTCCAACCAGAGATAAGCATAACTTTCAACAAACAAAATATCTTTTCATAGAAAGTTTTATCCTATCTGAGATTGCCCAGAACCACAGTAGGATGGGATCCCCTATGGACCAATACAGAAGAATATGCAATAACCACTTCAGTTACCTTCAGGAACAGGTGAGCTTTCTTAACACTACTGCACGGCACAGCACTCCTATGGAGATGGTCAGCAGCAATCTTATGTAAGAAGATTAGCTCAGTATCTACCAACTCACTCTTAATTAAATGAACTGACATCTTTCCATCAGTAATCAACATTCACTATGTAAGTCATGAGCAGAAAGCAGCTGATTTCCAGTTATGATTGGTTCAGGGGAAACAGGCATATTTGCTTTAATCTGCTGGTTTTAAGTGCTAAAACAGGCATATCAGCTATCAGATATTACACACAAATCATCAAATTTCCAATCTAAACTTCTAAAATCAAGTGAAGACCAAGTACTCATATTTGTGGATATATCAAACTGACCACATTATTGCTCAGAGAGAATCTACAATCTACTTGGTTTTGCTCTGTGATTATTCAGGCAGTGTTGTTTTGTGTGTACAATTTAAAAAAATTGTTGTCTGTACTTTAATCCTCAATGATGCTCAAAAGAAGACTAGGCTCAATTGTTCTTAGTGGATTACCTGAATAATTATTGGCTTTTACAATAAATCCTAATTATAAATGTTAATTCGTAGAGCATGCACTTATTCAGTTGTAGGCATCTTTAAATACTTGTAGGCATCTTTAAGATCGAACAAATTCCTCATGGCTTTGTCACAAGCTGTTTTAAGTTTAGCACTTTTTTTCTAAGCAGATAGGCCAGTTCCATAAAATAAAGGTGCCACTTTAATGGAGACAATGTTTACGCTGACTTGTTGAAAGAAAATAGTGAGTATAGTCCTAGAAATCAATGTGAAATCTGACAGATACGATGGGCTAGTACAAATGTGCTGAAATTTAAAAAAAAGAAAGTCACAAGGTTGCTTTTTTCATTTAGTCTCCTTGCAGAGACATGGAAAGAAAACTATAAATTCAAATTACAAAACCCATCTGAAATATCTGAGACAGACTGTGCTTCCAACCATTCTTTCTCTGAAAGCACCTTGTACACAGGAGACCTGTGCTCTTTTGTTCTTCAGATGCTTCTAGCTGCACACTAATTAAAATTAAATTTAAATTAAATCACCCCTATTAAATGGTATGTGATTTAAGATTCAAAAAATGTATCTAAGCTAGAAGGATATTTTACTTTATCTTAAGAAATCTTAATCCTTAGTCAGCCACCACGCGACCTAGTCAATTTACTGCTCAGGTGGTGTCAGGTTCAAGCTTCTCTGCCAGGAAGCCCAGTGTGTCTCACTGAAGAGCTAGCTACAAGAATCGGTTGAAGTATTATTTAATTTATAATGCTGCAACACTCCAATAAATATACTACAGAGTAGGTTTTTCATTAACACGTCATATAAGAAAACTAAATTAAAAACTCCTACCAGCATACAACTATTTTAGTGTAGTTATAATTAATGAAGCTGCCATGAGGGCATATGCAAAAAACAGTCTAATTTGTTCAAAAATTATTCAGGACAACATTTGGATGACTGGAGGCCACAGCAACACCTTCAACTAAATGCATTTGCATCAAGCCACTTGCTTGACAACTATGTTTTCTCTTTATTTCTACTAAGTGCTATCCTGTAGACTGATGGTTGTGCATTCTTTTCAAATGGAGCTGAATTTAAACAGGCAAGGTCACAATCACAGAAGAAGTAAACCATTTCAAAGTGCTAGGGCTTTTAACATCAACAAGAAATCACCTACCAGTACACAAAAATAATGTCAGGATTAACCACTGCAGCTTTTTTATTGTCTGATTATATATATATGTATATATACATGTAAGTACTGGGGCAAGTGAGAAATTAGAACACCTACTCCAAGTATGGTTTCAAGTAACTGAGATTAAAGTACAGAATATCTGAGGCAACTGGCTGCAATTTTTATTTAAACTCTAATACCACCAAAACAGTGAATATCACATCCAGAGCAAGAATATTTATAAGCAGTACCATGTCAGAAGTGTCACTACACGAACAACATCATCATCTTTTACTATGTAGAAACAATTCAATTGCTTGAAAACAAAATCTAGATAGGATCAAAATTCAACTAATGCAAGAATGGGAGGCGCAGGCAGGCACTTCGTAACAACCCTGCTGCCAAACACTAAAGCACTTAGCAAAAATTTACAAAGGGAAACCTCAGGTGCCACACAAGTACCAAAAGACACACCTATGAAATGCCTCAGAAAGATTTTTCCTAGTTCTCATGAAAGATAGGAATTTGTAGAGGGACATTTTCAGGGGGTGCTGTTCCTCTAATTACAGAGCAAAACAAAAAGAAACCCTTAATCCTCATTATTCAGAGGGAAAGAAACAGATATATAAAAAAAATCCTGAACCCAAGAGCAAAAGGTACCCATGAGGTATGTCTAAAAGACTTTAAGTTCTCATCAGCAATATATTCCAGCTTCAGTTTCCAGAGGAAGCAGAAAGTCACAAAGGAAATTTAACCCTGGAATGTATCACTACTATATTAATGTGACAGAGAAACAAATAATTTGCTTTTAACTTTAGTCCTAAATTAATGACCTGATCATGGAAGTCAAACCAATGTATCTCATCCTGATTCTTTTAAAGGCAGTTTTCTGATACAGTTTTTGATAGCCTCTCTAACCACTAGACCATGGAAACACATGTCACTGGTACGAATCATCTTAATTACTTTTTAAGACCATTTTCAGCTAAAAAAATCAGTATTTTTGTTCAGAGACAGCTGTATTACTACTATTCAGCAACTTTAAAATATTTTTTGTACAAGAACTTGTAATACAACAAGATTTTGATTTGGAAAAAAACCAGCCTGCTACTGTCCAAACTAATACTTTCTACTTCTTTCTGTAAAATTAAAGGCTGTCATCACATATTAAAAAAATGGAAAACTATATTCAAGTTCCCCTTTTAAATATGCCATAAAGTCAAGGCCTTAGCTCCAATAGTGTGTTAGGATATAATTTTTCATTTTAAATAGCTTTCAAAGCTACAAGACAGGACAGATGAATAAACTTACAAAATAGATATGCAATGGCGAAAAATTTTTCAAAATTCCAGTTGTTCCTCAAGGGACTAGATATTGCCTGATGATTTTAAAGAATGTAATATATCCCATTGCCTTTTAAAAATCATTCCTAGAAAAGATGATTCATGTGGATGCTTCACAAACAACAAGAAAGCACCACAATTTCACGTGGTTTGACTTCCCTGAAGAACTTCAAAGAATCCTCTTCCAAAGGAAGAGTTCAGAACATTTCAGGCAGAACTGTAAAATATAAGTTACAGCCTCTATCCCCTCCTTCATATATACTACAGAAGCTGTCCCTCTGTATTGAGAGCCTTGAGATTTTTTCAAGCACTGCAGTAGCATTTTCTACACCTTTGCAATTTGACTCTCCAAATCAGAGTCAAATTTAATATGGAGCTTGAGTACCATGGTTTTTTCTGTTTTGCTGTACTGACACTGTGATGAGCAGACTTTACTGGCATAATTCAGGGAATAGTGCCATAAAAACACTGGCAGTCAATTAATGAAAAGCTAAGAAGGCTATACAGTATTATAACTGGAAAGGATTAACACATTTACAAAAACACTTCTTGCCTTCAAGAAGCCACCATAATCCATATCTACGCTTTTAATTGTAATCTGCACACATCTGACAGTTTGTATGGTTCACTGCCAAATAACTGACAAAGCTGTTGAAATTCTGATGCCCTCTATGTAACAGCATGGCCTGGAAAACACCTTTGGAAATACCTCTTAACAGGAAGATAATGTTACCAGCAAGAGATACAGAGCAGTGGAAACCTGACCTGCCTACAGTTACTAGAAGAAATGCTTCTACCATCATCACATCATGTATACATTGCAATTTCTTTTTAACTCCATCTTTATATTGTTTCTCTTTCTAAAAGCCCTTTAGATAAGAAAGAGGAAGAACTGTCAAGGAAGGAAGCAACTCACATGACAAGTGGGAAAACCTGCTCAAATCTCTGCTCCAGCCCCAAGTCAGAAACAAAGTCTAAGGAATTCACTCAGTATGTCCCTCTGCTCTTGCCTGCACATGTGAACAGAAGTAAATCCTGATTACAGACTGCTGTGAGGAAAAACACACTCAAAGATTACGAGGGGCTTAGTACTAGTCACAAGGTCGAAATTTAGACAGTCTAACATACTGGATAACAATTTAGTAACTCGTCAAGGTAGCACGCAGGGAATAGCTTTTTAGAATTCAAAGCCAAACAGCAATTTAAAAATTCAGTCCATGAAGACTTACATAACACTATTTTAAATAACACTTGCATTCACCAGCAATGAGTGTTCTAGAAATACCTTCAGTTAGACTTATGGAAGACTCATTGGTTTAGAAGCTCCTTACAGTAAGAAAACTGCTCTAAAGCCAGCTTGGAAAATATGACTAGAATTACAGAGGATATTTCCTGCTCCTTCAACAAGTTAGATGGCTGTTGGTACTGCAATACAGAGGTAGTTTATCACCAGCCTTTGACACAATTTTCCCATAGGCAACGCATTATCTTTGCTTACAAATACCATACTTAAAGTGCATATATTATAATTACAGTAAAATCACAGCTGTAGTGGTTGATGGGCAAAGAGACTTCTGTGCTGACATCTTCAGCATTTTACAGCTGCCTAAGAGCACAAACAGACTGAAAATATTTCCACTGAATGGTGAGGGCAACAGAGGAATAGCTCTAGCAGCTATAGATCTATCTGATGTTTCAAGCTACCAATTAAGAGTCAGGAAAAGAGTAAAAGGTTCTGGAAAGATGCTGTGTGGTTTTGTTTTATACTGAAACACATAGCAGGGCAAGTAGCTCATTCTTTTTAATACTGTTTATGACACTATTTCATTCTAGTATTGAGCTTGTGACTCAAATATCTCAAAAATGCTTGACCTAAAAGTGCCTTTCTGAGGACAGTACTATATTAAGACAACTTCAAACATGCTAAGCATCTTACTACCAAAGGTAATTTATAGACATCAGTAAGCCGAGAGAGAAAGTACAAGTCCTACTCAACATCACCACAAAGGAGAATAAACAAACAAACAAACAAACAAAGGCAAACTTGAAAATTCCAATTTCTTGCTGTGTGCTTGACACTATTCTCTCATGCATACTCAGGAGATAACATCAAACATTGAAAACAGTTGCAGTTTGCTTTGAGGTCTAGATGATACACATTAAAAAAAAAATTGTAGAACTGCAGAACAATTTATTTACAACATAAATTTTTCACTATGGCCAAATCATCTTTGTCCAACAGCACACATCATTACAAAATGCTCTCTTTTTTTTGGAATACTTCCAGACTTACTAGAAGAAGTTTCCTAGGGAAGTTGTGGCTTCCCCGTGGCTGGAAGTGTTCAAGGCAAGGCTGGATGGGGCTCTGAGCAACCTGGTCTAGTGGAAGGTGTCCCTGCCCATGGCAGGAGAGTTAGAACTAGATGATCTTTAAGGTCCCTTCCAACCCAAACCATTCTTTCATTCTGTGACTTCAGCAACCAGGAAAAGTCTTACTGCCACTACTTACTGAAGAAACAGCATGTTCTTCCTCCTGGGACCCCGCTGCTCAGGCTGTAGCCAGAAGACACACAGAATACATGAAACCAAAAGACTATGGCAGCATTTCTCACACACGAAGTACAATATTTATGAGAATTGGTCTTTTTTTTAGCATTATTATTATTATTAATAATATTTTAACTCCACACTTAAAATGAGACAGCGAACAACAGCATGATTAGTAGGAGTCACTGTACCAGATTAGAGAAGGAATTAAAACTCACTATACAACAACTCAAGCTGGCTAAAATGCTTACACTATACTTTGCCTTTCTCTGGAAGTTACTAAAAGAGAACATCAAGGATTAGGTGAATCACCCTCCTAGTTTCTACTTGGCAATTAAAAGTGCTTCAGCAGATCAATTCAGACCAGTGCTGCTTGTCTTCTACCCCAGCCAGGGGCACTCCCTGCCCACATGTAAAGTCACTTGGTCTACCTCATTTCTCCAGAGAGACTTACAGACCTGCTCCAAAACTGGCATACCATTCACAATCTGGAAAAGACTTCACTAGACATTATCCATATGTGAACAATGGGCTACTGAGTCAGCCATTACCTTTGTTCTGACTATCAAGAACCAGAACTGAACAAGATATCTCTGATTCCTCTTACTAACATAAAAAGTTACAAATCTGAAGCAGAAACCACATCCTTTAACACAGAAATCCATCCTTATATTCATAGATTTTAAGATAAGGAAAGCCTCTAGAATAATATAGGTCTCAGATGGCCACAAAATGATCCTTGTATTAAGTCAATACCTGCTTATTGAGACAGATCAGAGCCTTGGATTATACAGTAATTTATATTCTAATATTCTTTTAAACATCTATTAACAGGTGCAGTGATATTTATTCATCTTTTAGGCAGTCTTACAAAGGGATATCTTTCCAGAAGTCTAGAATACTTTGATGCTACTGTGAATGCTCTTAGTGACAGAAAAAAACCCCAAGCACTTCTATATACGCAGGCTCTATTAATCTTTTTAATGGTCTTTATGTTCCTACCAAGAAGCCTTCTAGGAGTTTAATTCACTTAGTGTCTGACACTCAAATGCAGTTAGTAATTTGTAAAATTGCAGAATCTGTAAAAATCTGAAAACCATTTCTACTGAAGACTGGGTTTGAAATGCAATGCCTAATGAACTATACAGGGAATTGTCTCTCAGATGCCTTTCAGAACAAACAATACAAGAGATTTTCTTTACCACCTGAAAAACTAATCTCATCGATTTGTAGTAATGAGTTAAGTATGTCAACTCCTTTTTAAGCAGAGCAAATTAACAGAATTTGTATTTTAGTTGGTGAATCAGATTTCTGCACTAATCTCTTGTTCTTTGTCTACATTTAGATGTTTTCTGAATGTTTTCAGTATCATTGGTATTATCAATTATGAGAACAGAGACATTAAAAAACAGCACAGGATGAACTAGAGCAGGAACTCACAATGTTCTGACTCACACAATCACTGACTACCCATAAAGTGCTTTCAGCCCATGGCAGTCAGAGCAGCCCAGGCTGTCTAGCCTTTAATGAACAAACACGTTTGTACAGTGAAGCAAGCATCCTGCAAAGTACAGCCCCAAGCTTACTCCTCACCTATGTCCACATGGCAATTCTGAAAAAGGGAAATCAAGTACAGGACCTGCCTTTCTACCATGGTACAGACAAACTCTGCATTCACTGGCAACAGAGGGAACTGAATGGAATTCCCCCAGAAATACTCACTAGAAAATTCATTTTTGTGATGCAACACTATGACATCAAAAGTCCTTTCACCAACTGCATCACACAGTTAAATATTTCTGATAAGCTTCTAAGCAAATTACCTTCAAAGTTCATAAATGATTTGTCTTCCTGTCTTGAGGCTGAAACAGTGACCTGGTCCTTCTGCCAAGGAACAAATCTGAACATTCTGACCATATCAACTAATTTTAAAAGACGTGTCAATTTTTTATAGACTTAAAAAGAAAATTTAAATGAATGTTTTTCAGCATGACACCTTTTGCTTTTCTGTGAACTCAATCTGAGCCACAGTCTGACCTAATAAACACAGAAAACCTAACTGACAGAATTCAGCATAAATGTGTTGCTTGTAAGATCAATCAGACAGCTTCCTAACCTCTATTTTTACCTCTTCTAATTTTAGCTCTTTCTTTGCTTTACATCTGTCAGCTGGGGCCCTGTATTGGGTTTGCATGGCAAGGTTTTGGTAGGGGGGGAAGCTACAGCAGGGGCTTCTGTCAGAAGCCACCAGAAGCTTCCCCTCTGTCCAACAAAGCCAATGCCAGCTAGCTCCAAGACAGACCCACCACTGGACAGGACCAAACCCATCAGCGATGGTGGCAGTGCCTCTGGAATAACACAGTTAAGGAGGAAATAAAACCACACAACTGCAGCTGAAGAAGAGTAAGAAAATGTGAGAGAAACAGCCCTGCAGACACTGAGCGCAGAAGGAGGGGGAGGAAGTGCCCCAGCACCAGAGCAGAGATTTTCCTCCATTCCATGGTACAGACCACGGTGAGTCCCCCTGCAGCCTATGGAGATCCACGGGGGAGCAGAAACCCACCTGTAGCCTGTGGAGAACCTCAGGTCACAGGAGATGAATGCCTGAAGGAGGCTGTAACCCTGTGGGAAACCCGCACTCCTGGCAGATGTAGCAGAAATCTTTGCCGTTGGAATGTGGCCAAACAACTCAAACAACGCCCTGTTTCTCAAGCTATCAGTGATGGGCTGAGACTCATGTGCTGGGTTTGGTACTGAATTTAGCTAAAACCAGTCTGTCTCACCAATCCCAAACTAACATCCTGATAGTGAGGCAAAGACTTGGCAGATAAGTCCCCAAGATAACCTGAAGACATATGACTGGCAGTCAATCACTTTCTACTGTAACAGTCCAGTCCACTTTCATATGGTAGGTTCTTTTAGCATATTCCTTCCTAGAGTGTGTGTACAAAGTTTCCTTCCTTGAAGGGGGAATGCCCCTTCAAAGATACTCCTCAAGGCTGAGTGAAAGAGATCTTCCCATGGGCATTGGTGAGGTGAGTTACATCAATCTCTATTTAATAATTGTTTCTTTTTGCTAGCTTTAATATAATTGCTTTGATATGGTGCACTATACTATACTAAATGGTACCAGCAGTTTTAGCTTTTTACCCTGTAGTAAATAATTCTGATTAAAATCTTTTATCTAATCATTTGTCATAATAAATAATTCATTTTATATAAATATATCTGATTTGCCATCTTTAATCCTGTAGGACAAGGTTACTTAAAGTGCTGACAGTCTGGGGCTAAGATCAGATCCAGCCTCACTGAGGCTCCTGTCTGAGAAGTTCAGAAACGAAGGGGGTCCCTCTCTGCACCTCGTGACTCAGTGGGATGGATCCTCTAATAAACTTTGTCTGAAGCTCCCCCTCTCACCCAGCAGGACCTGTGGCCCCATGGAGAGAGGAGCCCACACTGGAGCACGTTTACTGGCAGGACCCACGACTCCTTGGGGGATCTACACTGCAGCATCCTGTTCCTGAAGGACTGCACCCTGTGGAACAGACCCACATGGGAGCACTTTGTGAGAAACTGCAGCCTGGGGGAAGGACTCATGCTGGAGAAGTCCACGGAGGACCATCTCCCCTGGGAGGAAACCGATGCTGGAGCAGGGGAAGGGTGTGAGGAGTCCTTCCACTACGGAGGAAGGAGCAGCAGAGTCAACGTGTGATGAACTGACCATAGCCACATTAACAGTCCACTCGTCCTACTCAGGGTAGAGAACCCAGGATTGAAGTTAAGCCCAGGAAGCTGGGAGGGGTGGGGAGAAGGTGTTTAAAGATGTTTTCATTTTCTCATTATCCTACTCTGATTTGATTGGCTATGAACTGAATTAATTAATAAACAAAAAGCTTCAGTTTTATTCATAGTTATGCTGCACAGGTGCCTAGGAAGGATGAATTTCATAAACTCTATGCATTTCTTAAGTTAGTAAATACCTTGAATAGCTCTAATGACCCTTAGCACTACTTTTGTAGATATGTAGTCCGCTAGAATATTAGGTGATGGAAAATTAAAAATGCTAATAACTTTTGGCATTATTAACAGCACATGAATTAGCAAAGAGAATGGACTGAGATTGCCTTTAATTATGAAACTTAATGATATTTATGAGCTTTCACCTTAAATAGCCACTCACATACATCATGTAAATGTACATTTACTGTGACTGTAATTAATCAGTCACCTTCCCTTGTCCATTCAGAATTTTTCTTGCTGAAAATGTCAAAGCCTTGGCAGATTGTCCAAAAAGAATGAAGAGAGGAGAGCAATATACCTGTATAAACCAGGTCTAACTATTACATGCTGCTGACTGCCTTACTGACATATGCTCAACTTACCTTTTTATCAGTCGTTAACTGTTTGCTTGTAAACTTATACTTATTTGTAAGTATTTTCCTTAAAGTATGAGGAAGGATCAGTGCCAATATACAAGAATTCCCACCATGGCAAACTGAGAAAGGAAGCAAGTCCTTATACACATGCAGCTCGAGCTGTAGGAACGCATCTACACTCTGTGCAAACCTGGGACCTGGACTCTCTAAAAGTGGTGATTCCATAAGAACATTCTAGGACCCCCACCACAGAGAAGACCAGAAGAAAAAGGGCCAGCAGGATGCTGCAGGACCCACGTGGTGGTGACTCTCTTTCTACTTAATCTCTCTTTCTCTTCACCCCCCACTACTTCCTGTACCTCACATTTAGTATTAAATCCATACTCTTGACTTTGGCATATGATCTCGTTTGCACCTTCATTTGGACAGAGGCATCTTTTAATACTTGAATCCTAGCAACAGCCCAGCAAAATATTACCAGTATATATTCATTTGAAGGAATGTCAGAAAACTGTAAGATCTTACAGTATGAAGAAAACAAAACAAAACAAAAAACCCACAAAACTTTTCCCTAAAAATACTGAGCATATTTCGTAAGTCTTTGCTACTAGATGACGCTATCATCTTTCTTCCTGTTATTCCCCTTTGCTTCTGCTCTTGGTTTCTCCACAGCAGAAAGTAACCAAATAGAGGCAATAGCAGGTTGAATTTAGCTCCTTCAAAAGAAACAGAAAACAGGATAAGAAAACAGCAAGAGATAAGAAACTTGTAAGTCCACAAAAAATTTCATAAAAGACCAGAGGGAAAAACAAAACCAAAAAAAAGAGTGAAAGGAAACATTAAGCCTTAAAGAAAAGAAACCTTGAGGGAACCAGCACCAAAAGACCCAGGTCCTAATGGACTCCATACAGAAGATGGAGCTTCATTTGGGGGAAGTATGGGCTTACCAGATCTCCCATGAGGTGTTAAATAACCAGATGTGTTAGTCACTAGCTTGGCATTTCCTATTAACAAGCTGCTTGGTTTATCAATGCAGCCGATAGTGTGAAAGAATAGAAAACTTATTAAAATCTCTGCGCACTGTGGTAAAACAAGGGATACTGCACTTCTCCTGATCTAGTATATTGGCAAGGGGGGACTGACAAAACACTGAATCCTTAAAAACCCTGGAAAAAAATATATTTGAGAGAACCACCAAGAGCTTTTTCCTTCTCTTTTAATGCTCACATAATATTCAGCATAAAGCAACTGGAATCCTGGTGACTGCATGACTCCAGAGCATTTTGAAAAAAACAGCCATCAGAAGAATTCTAAAATATTGGCAACTGCAGCATTATCAGTCACAATGCAGATAATGGTTTTCTGATTGCACAAATCAATTTTCATCACTAGTAGCAATTACGACTGCTATAGTAGACTATGTACAATACTGCAAGCAACACATTCCAAGAATATAAACAGGTGGGGGATGCTGAGAAAACACAACCGCTTAATTTAAAACTAAATACCACTACTTGCTGCATGAGGATGTCATCAAAACACATCTGACAGACTGCCCCTACTCATCAGCCAATTAACTCATTCTTAAGTTCACATCTGAGATATGGAGCAAAGTAGAATTCCTGCATCTGAAGTCTATAATCTAAGAAAGTTTTAAACATGTAAGGAAAGCTGCAAAGCAGCTCAGAGTACTACTGGAACAAACCAAGGTGCAAAATAAACAAGTTTGAGGAGTCTGATACAGCTTACTTGTGAAATGCAATCATCTGCACAGTATTTATATGTGGATACAATATTGCTGCTAGCAAGAATTTCTCTTGCTTCTTTCCAGTGCCATGAGATACTTTTCTCTCTCAAGGAAGATAGTAGCAGAGTTCTATAAGCTATGAACACCTGCGACCTTGCAGAGCTTTGTTTATGGTACAGTAGAAAAATATTTTGACAATGGATGTTTTAGGATTTTAGCCAATCACCCCAGGGGGTGGCTGATCCTTTGACCAATTAAACTATGAAGAAAAAAGTCTATAAAAGAGTTTGTAAAATAATTAAATAAATATTGATTTATCTTGCTGCACAATTCCTGCCTGTTGGATCTCTCCTCTCCTCCCTACCACTGGGGGATACCGTAATATTTATATAGATAGAATTGAGGAATGTGAATACACCTGGCTTTTTACAACAGAACAGAAAAAGACCTCTCAATCCAGAGAGAATACCCACTTCCTAAATAAATGCTTTGTGCAAAAGCTGCTATAAGCCTCAGGTCATTATGTCTGCATTAGTTGGAGTTTTCCACTTCTTCAGGATTATGGGCAGAGGCAAAAAAGACGGTGAAGATCTTCAGAAGTTCAGTTCTAGGCAACTCTTCTGTACTGTGTTCACTATGGCATCAAAGGTCTATGGTGAGCCAAAGGCAAGAAGAATTCCACACTAATAAACACCAACTTGCTGCTCCGAACATGTATGGAGCACAGCAAATGAGCCTGGAGTAACAGCTTTAAATTCTGTGCTTTAGAGGGAGAGAAGTTTCAAATACTGGCTACTAAACACTATTAATGAGTAACACAGAGCAGACAAACAAATGAAGCATCATTACAATTCATTTCATATAGTGGTCTGTTTACTAAGATGAAAATGCTCAAAGAAAGGTTTATAACATTTTAGAACAGCTTTATTTATTTATTTATTTCATACTGGTGGATATACTGCTCCAGCACTGTCTATTGCCTCTTACTCCTTGGCCTGAGTCAGGAGGGGGCAAGCAATGTTTCATGTTCCGCTCAGACAGAGACTATTGAGGAGGGTGTTAAATCAGTGAAGAAACTGAACAAGAAATTTTGGAAGCCAAGAAGAAATTTACATATAAATTCCAAATCATAATGAAGTGGCTAGTTACGTTTAAACTGTACACTTGCCACCTTTTCAAGAGACCACATGCAAAAATGAAGTGATTACATACTGAAGAACAGTGATCACAAGGTTACACCCCAGTGCTTTCTTCTTCCCCATTTAAGTTTACAGAACACAGTGATACACAGTTACAATGAAAATATTCCCTAAATGCTGAAATGGACGTCTGAAGCTCAGCTGGAAAGGTCTTTGCCCTTGAATATCTGTGCTTGCACTTTACAGTACACTAAGAGCTCTTCTCTGGGTTCTTGCACACCTACTGTTTTCCTAGATACATGCCTGGAATTGGAGTATGTTGCCTCAATTGATAAAGTGTGTATTCAAACAAAAAAATGCATATTGCCTTTTCTACTGGGGCTTAATCATTAGCCTCAGAAAAGCATCTGTGCAACAAGACCAGCAGAGCTCTTGAATGGCTTTCCCTGTGCTTCACCACACTGCCATATGCAGGCAGGAACCTGATGGTGGAATCCTGCTCTTAATACCCACAGAGACAGGCAAAGAGTAAAAATGAAGCAAAGTAATATATACCTCCCTTGCTCAAAAGAGGGGTGGATCTGAAGCAGTGTCTCAAGTAAACACTCAGTTGTTTGTTGAGCCCCATCCAAGGGCTTGGGTGGAACAGCGCCAAAGCATTCCTCAATTCTACAACTACCAAGAGTTATTTGCAACTAACTATGATACAAATAAATGATTACAAACTCACATAATTCAAGAGGAAGAGTGAAATGCATACTTATTTCAATTTGCAATTTTCATAGCCTAAGCTTTCAATAAGAAAACCTGTTTCTTTTCCCCCAAAAATGCCAAAATATGGTTGATTATGAAATAAATAAAATTGTATAGTCTTTAACACACTGAAAGCTCTGAAGCTCAGCAGTTGTCTCCAAAGCCCCTGTTCCAATGCTATCAAACTTACACAGACATTCTAAAAACAAAAGGTTTTCCTGAAGAACAACGAATTAAACAGTGCCATCTTCCTGGAGTCTACTGGAGAAATTTCATCAGTATTGCCCTAGAAATTTAAAACAATCATTTACAGTCAAGTAAGACAATAACCTTTGTGCTCCCTAACATGCCAAAAATCCTGTTACTCTGCTCTTAAAAATCCATATTATATCTTTCATCAAAAGCTCCCCTAGAACTGCAACCCAACAAAATTAGAAAAACAAAACAACAAAAGTTTGAAGAATAAAGAAACTTCCTCTCCAAAAGAAGCACCATAAATGTGCAAGTGAACACAAAACAAGGAATAAGGTATAGGTATATCAGGAACAGTAATGAAGATGCACTTGTGTTGATGCACTGTGCATCCACCTCGTCCCAGCTGACCTTCAGGGAATAAGAGAGTATTTGCAAGGTCCACAGTCCCACTACTACGCTTCTGTGCCAGGACTATGAAGAAATTACCTCAGTGACTGGTAAAACATCAGCTTTGGTATGTAGAGCAACAAACTCTCACCACATACCACATATGATTAAAAATACCAGTTGTGAACATTATACTCACAAAACTCAATTGTTATAGCCATGGTCAATTAGTTTAAATGGTCAATGTGATAAATATATTTGAAATCCTCAGTGTGCTGTTGGCTGCAATGAGAAGGTTTACAGAAGCATGGGTAATCGGCAAATCAATCCATCAGAATCCTTACTTGTAACTTGTTCAGGGTCACAACACTGAAATATTGGTTTACTCATATAAATTCTTAATTGCAGAAAAGACAGGACTTATTACAACTTTACTTAAAACAATTTAATTGTTATATTAACTGGAATCAATATGTTATTTTCAAAAAAGCGAAATACAGGTAACATTTCCATACAGGCATATAATACCCATTTTCATATATTAAATATTGTAGAATACTTTGATTTTTAAAAATGTTTCAGCACACAAGTAGTTCAGAATCAGCAATTCATTTTCCATTTCATGACTTGACTTTGAAATGAAATTACTAAATTAGCAGGTTAAGATGTCGATATCCCAAATCACTCTGTATTCACAGAGCCACTCACGGAAATTCAAAACACTCAAACCTTGCATTGAATAAATAAAGCTACTTACAGCTTTTGGATGTACATGCAGAATACAAGAGTTAACAGACCAAAACTACTTCTAAACTAAGGTTAATGAGATTGTTTTCGGCAAGAAGTTTGACATATTAAAAGGGATCAAATTGACATGGTGATTTCAGTTGTAAGCTCCCCACACCAAACACCCTGGAAGATTTTGTAGATGAACAGAAGTACTATTACCTTATTTTTTGGTGTTCTTTGTAGTTTTCAGAATCAAAAATAATTATTGATTAAGAATAAGATTTAGTCCTTTGCAGTGATTGTGAAACAGCAGTGACAAGACAAAGCCTGCCCTGAGGCTACACCAGCACAACACAACTCTCTCCTCCTTACAAAAAACAGACTCTACAATCTCAACATCCTCCAGACCATCAGAATGATCTAGCCCTGAAACCCTGCTCCAGCTCCAGAAATCACAGGGAGATTAAAAAATGCGTCCTCAACACCATCCATGAAAGGGTCATGAGAAGTGATCCAGAACAATGCATCATCATCATTAACCACCAGTTATCAGGCATCCCAGGAGACTTTCACAAGAATACTCAGTTACCCCAGTGATCAAGGGGATTTGGGGACCTGGATTCACAGGAGGCACAGACCAAATTCCTCCTTCGCTCCTGTAAACCTCTTTTCCACACTGAAATTACAGTTCACATTCACACTGAATCCAGTGTCTAAGCACAAGCCATTGGCTAGATCTCAAGCAAAGGGAAATTCAAGGCAGAAGCAAAGGTAATATAAACCCAGTAACTACAGGAATGATCCACAATGGATGAAGAATTTTCACAATATTCTGAAGTGTCTATTTCATTGAGTGGATTATTAGTCACAGCTGCCCAAGGGACCTGACTTCCCCTTTCCCGTTTTAAATTTTTCCACACGGTGCAAAGATTTCTTGAGCTACGTTTGGCAAGTGTATCCCAAATCCCACAGGGGTGCTGGAGATTAAAACAAAATGGTGGGTTTAAGCATTTTTCTGGTTAAAATCTCAATAGAGCATGGTACAAGGCACAGAAAAAAGAATGCTATATTGAGCATTACAGCTTGCAGCGATGTGATACAGGCAGGTACTGATGCCTGAATATGCCATATCTGAAAGTGTATGCCTCCTGCTCACCCCCATGTGTTTTGTAGATGTGCTCACATTAGAAAGATTCATTGTGACTGAAAAATCTTAAATTATCTATAAAGTATATGTATTTATATATAGGCAAACTCTAATTCCTGTAGGAATAGCAAAATATATGAGGGAGAGAACAGGAGAGAAAAGGAGGAGAGAAGCTGAAGTATATTTATTATCCTGCTGTTGATATTTTAATGTTTTACAATTATTCAGCAAGCATTCATTCCCAAGAAAAAGCCCCTGACAACCAAGCTCTTGGATTTTTTCCACAAGTCAGTTTTCCAGCTCGGTAAGAATCCCCATCCTCAATTTTGTCCAGTGAAAATAGGGAAAAACATCTCAGTAAGGAGTAAGTGTTCAAGCTAGATTTCTCCAAGTTTTCACTAGGCTACAATTTCTTACAGACCTTTGATAAACAGCCTCTGCTCTTCTAGTCAGAGCTTTTCCAGGTTTTTGTTTTGCTTTGGACACCAGCATGGTGTAACTGCTATAGGACTGCCAAAACCTGACTCGATGCACCAAACTGCCGTGACTGAGCAAGTTTTACCTCCTGACACTGCTTTACAGATAATGTCCAAACTATTTCTAGCAGATAGCAACGCCTTCTTTTAGGGACTAGTTATCACTTCTTGCACATTGCTGGGAGCTGATAGTTGAGGATCACTTAGCACAGTGTTGGGCAGGGAACAGCACCTTCTCCTGACTCCTGCTCTGCTCCCCCACCTTGAAGCACAGACCTCTTCAGCTGCTCCTGGAAAATTCCTTTCCTATAAAAACAATTGTCTTTAAAAGAAATCAAAACCTTCCTCACTTCATAATTCTCAGCACATCAGTAGGCCATCAGGGTAGCAAAAGACTAAAATCACTAATGGAGAAATACAGTCCTGTTTAGCTTCATTGCAGCTAACAGTAGCTAGCAGGGCTAGGACCTTTAAATGCTGGCTGAAACCCAGAAGTCCTTTATGTAGACTAAGAAATCAGTATGTGCAGATTCTAGAAGAAAAAGTGAAAAGCCGTGAGCACAGGGATGTCCTGCTTGGGGCCAGGGGCTGGCTTCACCAAGTAATACCCAGCTCCTGTCTAGGAGTAGCTGTCGCTGCTGCTGCTGCTCAGTGCTTTACTTCTTGCTCAAAAGACTACTTCTTGCCTAATTTTCTCCAGACTACCTTCAAGTAAACAGTATCAAAATTTGTTTGAGGGTTTGTGAGCTGTAATTTAATCAGTACTGAGTCAAGAAAAAATACGTGCTTTTTTCATCTTAAAACATTGCATTTGTGAATATCACATCAAATTCTCATAAAATGGGAGACAATTGAATACCTTATGATAAAAAAAAACCAAAACCCTAAATTTCCATTTTTTCTTCAGTAAGAATATATGAGAAGACTTCTTTTATTTGTTTTCACAGTCTTTTGCATGAAAATTTAATTAATGGCCATAAATCCCTAGAAATACTTTCTCCAAAGCATCTTTAAAAGTCTTCACTTCTTACTCAGTTTATTTATTGCATGGAGATTTATCCAAGGTGGAGTCAATAACACTGCAGCTACCCACTCATCTAATCTCCTGCTCAGGCACACTCAGCAGAGCGTGCCAGAATTTGGTTAGTCAATTCCAGTTGCAGCAAGCCTAGCCTGTCCCAGCATGACAAAGACTGAGTAAAATCTTCCCTGCAATTGCTCCTGCAGCACCAGAGGAAAAGGCAGGATGCCCTTCTCTCCTGTGATCTGCCCCCCCCCCCCCCCCCAATTTCCCAAAGAATTATTATTTAATACTAAGAATGGGAAAGTAAATCTCTGTCTTGGTCATGTC
This sequence comes from Corvus kubaryi, assembly GCF_017639235.1. Taxonomy (NCBI): domain Eukaryota; kingdom Metazoa; phylum Chordata; class Aves; order Passeriformes; family Corvidae; genus Corvus; species Corvus kubaryi. The sequence goes on along the minus strand of NW_024581076.1, from coordinate 5,935,388 downwards.
AGACCCAGTGGGCTGTGTACTAGTGAAAGACAGCAAACAAGACTTTGTAATCCAAGGAGTTTGTAACCTGAGGGAGACAGTTAATAAAACAAACAAGGGATAAAGCAGATAGACGTGAAAAACAAATTACAACCACAGCTGCTTTGAAGTGACTGGCTACTCGTAATTGTTGATCTAGTCCTTTTCTCCAGCTGCTAAACTGCATTAACATGGCTAAAAATACCTTTTCCACTTATTTTGGCTCTCCTTATTGCTTTCCCTTTTAAGAAAACATTACTAATTACCAAAGGAGTAGCATATGGCAGAGTAAGTGGGTCACAAGCCATATTATGAAAGCACTAGTGAAAATGTTAACATTTTTTGAACTCCTGACTTAGGGAGCATATATTTTCTAAACTGGTTTATGTTCCAGTAGTTTCTGTGTTTTACTGTTATCCTCCTTCTTTATTCCCCTGGGTATCTTGTAGGAGCTGCTTGAGTCATATCCCACTCAGACTGTGGAGAGCTTCAACTACTACGGCTTCATCTCTAAGATCCTGTGAAGCAGGGGGTGTTCTTAATTAATTCCAGCAGACAGAAACTGGCACCTTTATCTACTGTCTACTGCTCCCTTCCACTTCCAGGCATGAACAGCCCAGGTCCAAGCTGGCATGCTTTCCCAGCTGAAGCGTTTTCCCCGAAATGAGCCACACTGAAAATGACAGGACTCAGCTGCACAGAGTTCTGGCAAGAAAAGCCTCTAAACAACAGTAAAAGCCCAACAGTTTTCATCAAGGAGGCATGTCAGCTCCTGAGGCTTGCACCTTCTTGCAGAGAGTGAGCTAAGTGCTTCAGGAATAAAATGAAGTCAAAGCAATAGCAGGTTTGCACAGCTGGTACCTTCAAGGAGAGCATGTGCCAATCTCACATCAGACCAGCACTAGTAAATCAGCTTCCCAAGTGCAAGTGTTCCACAGAAGAGAGACAGAGGTGCATAAAATTGTGGGCTTGGGGCTAAGGCTCCACATTTAACCCATACCATGCCCACGGACACACAACCCCACACACAGACAAATCATTCCTCAACAGGGATCAACTGCATTCACTTTCCAGTAGGATAAACAGATTCATTCGCTTGGCCAAGAATAGGACAGGAGATGTACATCAGCAAGCATATCATTTTGAAAGAAATAGATTTCTTTCCCCAGCTGCTGAATAGCATTTTATTCCTTAAAAAGAGGCAAAATTAACAAGCAGTATTCATGAATGTGATACAGCCTGATTTGATCAATGTTTTCTCCCTTTATTAAGATGTTTGTTAATTATTCATTCCATAATTTTCCTAAAATGCTTGCTAAATATATTAAAAAGTATACATCTTTATACATTCAATTACAGGCAGAAAATTTCTATTGCTTGATTGGGGAGTCATGATGCCAACAGCTCTCATAGCTTGCCATCTTTGAAGGCAGAATCATACTTAAAACTTAGTATAACTAGGCTTTTCATCTGAAACTATAATTACTTTCCACTTCAGAGCTACACAATGAAGCATGTTCCTATGCTTAAGCCTCCCAGAGCACAGCCAGCTTGCAAAAATCAGACAAAGAACATTATCAATTTTCTCAACAGAGTAAGATATTTGCCAACTGCCAAGAAGAAACTGTAACTATTCATGTGTAGCAAAAGTAGATGCAGTGTGAGAAACAACATCACTATGTCCATATTCCAGAAAATCACTGCAGCTGAATGAAACCTGTTTATCAGAAATCAAGCAACATGAAAATCTAGAACAGCCTCTAGGAAATTAGTAACGTACATCTGAAGAAAAGGATAACCAAGGTGTTGTTTGTGGTAATGAGGGGAAGGAACAAACTTCAATATAAATACTTGCTATTTAAAAGAGTTCAGCAGAAAAAGGTTAAAGTGAGATTTGACACACAAAAAAAAAAATCTCACTGCCTGCAAATTATAAGCATGACCCAAGTATTCAGAGAGAAAAATGGCATCAGCACTGCAGCTGAAATTGCAACTCACCTGATATACAAAACAGAGGCTGAAATTCCAAAAGGCTTCCATACATTTTATACACACACAAACATATATATTCATGCTTTCTCAGTATCCTTCCACACCAAGTTATTACAACCACATCAGAGCAAGGGAGTAAGAAAAGACAAGCAAACAGAAAATGCCTTTAAAGAGCCATTCATCACAACACTGCTTATTAAAGAAAGGAATGAAACAATTTTAAACAGATTACAGTTTCAATCCCTCAACCAGCAGCTTGATCAAAACAACAAAAACCCTTACCTGTGCGTTCTTATTCCTGGCTTCTCTCCTTGCTGCTTTTTCTTTCAGCCTCTTCTCCTGAAAAAAACAAAATGTATGGTTTTAAAGCAAACTCCTGCGGGTTTTTTTTTCTTTTAATATTTTAAGATTAATGTTGAGCCATCTAGATATTTTTAACGCATATATGTTAGACTGGTGGAATTCACCCTACATGTTACTGATGAAAACGATAAATGAAATGAGATCTGAACGAGATACTATTCATTCTTCTTGCTCTTAAAGGAAATCCTAAAACTACAAGAATGATTCAAGCTCGTATTTTATCTTTATCAAGACTTGTTACTCCTAAAGGAATAATGCAGGCTGAGTAATTTAACAGAGTTAGTATTTGTCTGTTAAATAAGGTCATTACAATGGCACTAAGAGATCCAATTTTTCTTATTTCTCAGTGACTTAAAATGAAATCAAATCCACTTAACAAACTAAAATGAAAATTTTCCTAACTTCAGAATTGCTAAAGTAACTGGAGACTGAAAGCTAAAACATCTTCCCCCTTTCATATCTCCATTACTAACAAACGCTTTACAAAAGCACTTGCTTAGTAATTGCATCGATTCAGAAACCATAACAAAGTTCTCTTCACCAAAGAGATTCTGCTACAGGAAAATGACCTAAATGCAGAGCTAAAACTCATCTAAAGCTGCCTGATAGATCTGTCAGTATACAGAAGTGCCCAAGATATTTTAATTCAAATTACATTTATTGCTGCTTCTTTTGTTTATTCTTACACCAACTGAAGTATTATCTCTAATTTAGACTGTCAGGTCCTTGCAATTGAACATCCTTTAAACTCTTTATTACATGAGGAAAGGACAGAAACTCAGGTGAGAGCACATCCCCTAGAAAAGCACACGGCTCCCTCTTCTTGTTTTAGTGATGCTGATGACATTGGTATTGAGACTCTTTTATGCTAGCATAAAAATGTTTCTGATATACAACTCAGTTTCTCTGAGCAATATAGGCCATCCTGGCATCAGCACATTTAGAGTCGAGTCCACATAAAAAGAGACATTAACATCAGTCCAGGGTCAGCACTTCAGCACACGGAAGGCTGAAGACCATTTACATATCAGCTCACTTATGGGAGTAAGGAGAAAGCTACAGCTTCAGCACTCCTGGTGCCATTTCATCACAATGATGCTGCTAAAACATATTGGTAGGTATCACACAAAGTTGTTTGGAAAAGCAGCATTTGACTGCAGACATGAGAAAAGGGGAACACAGCCACCAAGACTGTTCAAAATTGGTGTCTAAATTCAGGGACTTTTGAGACATATGTGAGGTACATGCCATTTTCTTTTCTCCCAGTTGCCCAAACTGCAGAAGTCTTAGCTTATTTTCAAAGTCCTTTTCGGTGTAAGTCAACCTCTTCACTCCGAATCAAAATGAAACAATTCCCCAATGCTTTGTGCAAAGTTGCCTGATTCAAACACCTCAGTACACTCTGAGTTACATGCCAGGGCCTTTAATGCATGCTGTGAAACAAAATAAACCAAAAAAAAAACCAAAACAAAAACAAACAAACAAGCAAACAAACCAACCAGAAAAAAAAAAAAACCAAAAAAAAAACCTAAAAACAACCAACCAAAGCCACCACCACTGCACCACTGTAGACAAATACAACACAGCTGTCTTATTATTTCAGATTTTTTAAAGTATGAAAAAGAAAAAAAAAAAAAAAATTCCTTTAAGGCCACAAGGGCATCATATGGGACTACAAAAGCCACCAACCAGGTCCAAGTACTGTCTGGTCCACATGCAATTTCTCCAACAAAGTAGATCTATGCATCATGGCCAGAACACGATCATCCATGTTACGATTCCTTCTCTCCCAAGTCAAATTTAAATTAATTTCTGCTCACTTTTACTTATGCTTTTCTAATTATTTATTTAAGTTTTCCATTTCTTCCATGTTAAGTGGTTTAGCTGCACATTCTCCACTCTTTGGGGTAACCACTGGCGTTCTCTCATTTTTCTACTAAAACTGTGATAATATTCAAACTTTACCCCTGCAAAACTGACAGAGAACAGAACTAGAAAGTAATACACCAGATGTTACAAAGCAGCTTTTGACTTGGACAGTCTAGAAAATTTTGGATATAAAAATTCTGTGGTGTATGAAATATCAGTGTTTAAACTACAGCTACAGGCTTAAGCAAATATAGCAGCAAAATTCCTGCTAAAGGGATTTATAGCTGAGCACTGAGAAGACAGCTATGAAAGCAGAAGATTGACATAAGGACACAGAAGAGGAGTACACAGACAGCATAATATACTTTAGTCTCCAAAGAACAGTAAAGAGACAAAAAGATTCTAAAGTTAATAGGTCCAGAGACTGAAATAAGGAGCTCAAGAGAAAAACAAGACAGAGAAGCAATCACCAGGAGATGCTGTCAAGACCTCCTTTTTTTTTCCCAAGCACGGGAGAAAGAAGGTTTGGATCCTTGCCAAAGAAAAACAACAACAGATTTTGCAGAAGGTGCATGTGTGTTGGCACTGAGCTGTAGTTAGTAGTGCATTTCAGAAGCCAATGTCCTAATCAGGCCTGCTTCTGCTGTTTCACACGAACACACTCCCAACAACACCGGGCATTCACAGGGTCACAGGATGACTCCAACTGGACAGAACATCAGGGGGTCCCTGGTCCAACCTGCTGCTCACGGAAGAGTCAGCCCTGAGGTGAGGTCATGCTGCACAGGGCCTCATCCAGCCATGTCAAAATCCCAAGGCTGGGAGAGTGCCCATCATCTCTGGTCAGCCTGTGCCACAGCCTGACTGTCCTCACACAGAAACACTTCCCCACACATCCATGCTGAATCTCTTGTTTTAACTTACAGCCATTGTCAGAGGTTTTGGTCCATTTAATTTTTGACATGTTAATTTATTAATCAGAACACTCAAGGGAAAAGCCATGTAGAAATTTCAGCATATTCCATAGATGTATTTACAAACCAGGTTCTGCTCTGATAAAAATATATAAATACAACTCACTGTACATCGAATTTCCACAAACACACACTGGCTAGTATTATATTCCTTTCATTTAGTTTTTCATTAATGGTATTATACAGTTCAGAGACCTTCTTGGTCAGCTTTTAAAATCTACTGCAAATTATCTTTTTTTCCTCCACACTTACACAGCTACTAAAAAGGATGGTTATAACCTCAGTAATCACAGGGATGAAAATTTTTCGTCATCATCATGTAATATAGCTAAATCACTTGGCTTTAAAGAAGAGTTACAAACCTTCTACCTTTTCTGCACTAGAACTGACAACAGAACCAGCTCTGCCTAAAAGGAGCCCAAACCATGGATAAAGCTATGCCTAATACATGGAAGAACTACTCGCTGTTCTTAACCATGAAGTTAAGAAGTCTGCCACTCTCTTCTTTTCACATTTAATTTCCCCCTCCTTTTACTGTTGGGTTTTAAAACAAAAACTCATACCCCATTTAATTCTTAAAGCTCCAACACAAATAAATATTCTAGCAGCTACATTCCATTTTCTCAACTTGAGACAAAAAATAATGGCAGCTCTCTCTAGCTGGTGAGGTCACGAATGTGTGAAAGACACATAAATACAGAGCTTAAATCCCAAGTTTTTAGTTAGAAAAAAATTAAGTCCAGCAATTTTGAGAGTTCTTCCCTCCCAAAGGAAATCCCCTCTTCCTTAGACTCTCTTCTTTCTACATTTAAGAGTGCGTTTTACATTGTTCAGAGGGTTTACTGCAATATAAAAAAAATACAGCATTTATTTCCATGTATTATGAATAGTTCTGTTTTATACAGTAATTTTTCTTTTAGCTTTTTAATTTGTAAAAAATTTGTACAATAAAAGTCCCCTTTCTTTCCTTTAAAGAATGTATGCATAGGTCAGATTTACATTAAATAAATTCTTTTAGCTGGTGATAGGCTGCAGTTTTTCCACCCTAAAATTTCACTGACCTCTTCTATTTGCTTACCTGAAGGCAAATAAAAGTTTCACTCAACACAACTAATGTATATTACTGCATATTTAGCTCTGAGAGCATTAAAAAAGCCTGTGGAAAATCTATTTCCTGTAAAAATTTCATGCTCATCTGAGTCCTCTGAAGTCTTTTTATTTAAATACTCAAGAACTCCCTCAGGTTTTGATCCATCATTTTTACACTAGAATTTTAATAACTATTCCTTTACACACTGATGCCATAATTTGGAGCTACCAATCTATTCTATTAAACAGCTGAGGTAATGGTTCTTTACAGGTGACCAAGGTCTGGAACAAATGACTCCCTTGCCTGGAAAAACCTGGCTGTCATTTGCAAACACATGTTGGTCAATACTGGTACCTGACACCATGTCTTGCTATCTGACTGTCTCCTGTTATTTCAGGGGGACGTAGCCAAGGTCAGTCAATTGTGCTGCAGCAAACACACAAAGAGCCGTTCAAAAGTTCACAGCAGCTCTCATATATTAGCATTGCCATAGTCAAGAGCTGGTTTCCACCCACATTTTAAAGCACAAATGTGCTCTGAAAACTGACTTAGTAAACATGTTTCTCACATTTGTCTTCTCCAAGATTTCACACCAAGCTTGAATTGTTCACATGCCCATGGCCATTGCTACATTTATATTGCTATGTAGCTTAACATTTCTCATTACAGAGATTAGAAAACCATCTACACGCAAGCATTTCTCCAACCACCAAAACAAACCAACATTTCTAACCCAAAGATAAAACTGAATCAATTATTAGTATGTCTTTGAATATTATTTTTAAAAATTATATCTGGAAATGAAATACAAAATTGGTTTCTATTAAATAAGCAAATCTTAATACCTTCAGGAAAAAAGCAAAAACTTTTTTATTGTTTTGTGTTTGTTTTGTTGGTTTTCTTAAATCTCAATGTTTGGTTTTAGAAACCTATTAAATAATCTCTTCAAGCAACAGACTATATAAACATAATTATGTAAGCCTCATCTGTAAAGCTGATGTTTACTGTAGAGACAGGGAAACTGAAACACCTAGTAATCACTGATTTAAGGCAACATACAGTAGGCATCAAAAGCATGTGAAAAACAGCACAGGGACAGTCTTAAGCATTGGTAAAAGTCTTACAGGCAGTGGAAAAAAGGCATTCTCATTAAAAAGAAGAAAACAGAAGCTAGTAGAAACTGACCCTTAAAAGGACATTCTTGGAACAAAACCAACACAGGAAACCAGTGGACAAAGCTCAAAATTATTCCTTTCCCACTTAGACCTGAACACACCAAGTATGTTTTAAGGATAGAAAAGTTTTTCTTAAGTTTTTAAGTAAGTTGGTTTAAACATATGTATATGGATGAGAGGCTGGACATGAGCTGCCAATGTGCACTCACAGCCCAGAGAGCCAGAGGTGTCCTGGGCTGCATCCAAAGCAGCGTGGGCAGCAGGGCCAGGGAGGGGATTCTGCCCCTCTGCTCTGCTCTGGTGAGACCCCACCTGCAGTGCTGCATCCAGCTCTGGGGTCCCAGCACAGGGAGGACATGGAGCTGTTGGAGCGAGTCCAGAGGAGGGGCACCAGGATGGTTAGAGGGACAGAGCACCTCTCCTATGAAGACAGGCTGAGAGAGTTGGGGCTGTTCAGCCCAGCGAAGAGAAGGCTCTGGGGAGACCTAACTGTGGCCTTCCAGTAAGTCAGCTGGAAAGGAACTTTTTACAATGGCATGTAGTGGGCAGGACAAGGAATAAAGGTTTTAAACTGAAGGAGAGTAGGTTTAGACTAAATATTAAAAAGAAATTCTATACTATGAGAGTGGTGAGACTGAACCTACATGTACACAAATACATACAGTGAGAGATAAAGATAACACTAATTCAAAATACAGTTTCAACAGAATTAGATCATGAATGAAGTTAGTTAACACTCTTTAAAAGTAATGTTTCAAGCTAAAATCTTAACAACAAACCAATGGAAGTTAAACTGCAAACCACGCTAATATATTCTACAGAAAAGCAGAGGAAAAAGGGCAATGATGCCCTTCATCTGATTTTGTGGCTGCTTTAGGTTTTAAACAGATGATGCCATTTAAGAGTGGAAAATTCATTATCTGTAGAGGTCACAGACTCTTGAGCTGTCTTAATGCAGCCTCCCATAAGGAAATACCCAGCTCAAACACCAGGTCTGAGAGAAGGCAAAAGAACCTCACATGTATCTGTGCCTGCTCATGCAGGCACCCAGCAGTACCCAGATCCTCAACAAGCAAAGGCTGCAGCACCTGTCAGAAGCTGCAAGGTTGCCTCACAGAGCCATGACAGATAGAGGTCAGTTGTTCAAGTACATCCTCCAGCAGGACAAGCAGCCTGGCATGGAAGCTCCTTTACAGCACTAGGGTGTGTAAAGGCTCACTTCAAGGTTATGCCTGAACTACTTCAGCCTCCACCCACAGCTGCGTTTTCCTGGCACTCATCTGATTACTGTGTACATAAACCAGTTGGTCAGACCCTGGTGCCAGTAACACCAAGGTTGTGGGTTCAACCGCCATGTAGGCCATTCACTGCAGAGTGGGATTCAATAGTCCTTTGTGGGTCCCTCTCAACTCAGAATATTCTGTCATCTGTGATCTCATTTTCTTATTTTTCACATCAGTAAGATGAGGTCAAGAACTCTGATTTTGCTGCAATTCTCTTAGAAAACACCCAAGGACACTTCAAGCTCTAGTGTGGCCCATTCAGCTGTTGAAGTGAAAGATAAACAAGCAAGCCCTTGTCTCCACTGGCACCACAGGGAGACCAGATGGATGCTGCTGCTAAGGCTGAAATGGGATGCTTGTCAATCTGTTTCTCAGTGTCCATCCTCCTTATCTTAACAGTTCTGCATCCAGAGCAGAATAGCACATTGCCTGCACACAGAAGCTATGGAAGGGCTTGGATAGGCTTTCTAACAAAGTAATACTCTCTGACTTATTTTTACACATCTCTCCACCTATACTTTTCTTTGCCATTCAGCTGAACACTCCTCTCAGCAGTAACCTCCTTCCCTTTATATTTTGCTCCTACGCTGGCATACTCTTAACGTGAGAGAATTTTATCATTCTCACCCAGCAGCACATTAAACCAACTGTACACATGGTAATCTCACAAATTCCACCTCAAAGTGCAGGACTATTCAGGTGCTTTACTTAATAAAGAGCATAATCCTGCACTGCAATTTCCTACCCCTTCAGATTATTTCCTTGGAAATATGATGCAACCTTTCTCCAGAATTAATCTAATGATTGATTTTCAAACTAAAAATACTGGTTTTCATGGGAGCATTTATCTTCAACCATATTGAATGCCTTGTGTTATACATATAATATATTTTATATATATATATATTTTTTTTTTTTTTTATTATTTTTTTTTTTAATTTTATGAAATAAAGAAAATCCCTGGGGAATCTTTTTCATTTCTGGAGCATGGTATATGGTATTCAATGATTTATTACAGTACACTACAACTTTCAGAATTATTTTATAAAACTACAACCAAACACATTTAAAATCCTAAGTACTCTGTCATCAACAGAAATCACTTGCAAAAGCAGGGAGCCTAGAGCTCCATCTGAATGGGGCTGCCAAAGGAAGGAGTAAGTCATAGAGTGCTTTCCCCCAAGAGCTTTCCCAACCCAGCCATGGCTCAGCCAAGGGATGGGGTGAGGACTGTGGCAGGAGCCAGAGGTTGGAGAGAGATAAAGGCTACAGCGTTAGACCAGGACGAAAACTCCAAGGAATGCAGTGTGGCACAAGATACATGGGTGGCAGGGACACCTTGAACGTAAAAACGTGATTTGTAATGACATCCTCTTATGACTGAGACAAAGACAAGAAGGAGAAAAAGTAATAAAGTATGAAATACACTAACCCTAATGAGCAGTAAGGCAGACAGTAACAAAAGATGTGAACTCATAAGTCACTGACAGATGAACACTAAAGGAACCACACAAGCACAACCTTGGGAAGGTTCACACAGAATTTTGTAACTGGTAAGAAAAAGAGAAAACAGGTTATCTGTGTTTATCAGCCTCATGGGAAAGAGCAAAGTTAAAATGGAATATTGGAAAGGCATTATGAGACTGTGCAGAAAGACTAGCACATGGAAAAACCCAAGGTCAGTGACTACACAAGGGCCCTATGATGTAGGTATGAAATTAGACATATTTAGGGTCCACTCTCCTATTTAATGTATTGGTGAGTGTGCTTATCAATCAAGGGAATGAGATCTTAGTTCTGCTGGTAAACATCAGCTCTTATCAGCCAACAAGAAGAAAAAGCTTGTGCTGCCTGTGCTGTGCATGTTTATGTGAGTGCAGCCTCTCTTGTCTCTGCGGATAGCCACAAACTGAGTCTTGTGTGTGACCCTCTGTGCAATACACGTGCAGGGGGCTCATTCTGCAGCCTGGAACAGCAGCAGGCTTCATAAAAAACACCTGCAGATGAAACCGCCTGAGTTCAAACCCAAGGGATTTGGCTTCCCTTACCAGGCTGCGATCTTCCATTTGCAAAAATGAATTTTAATCCGAATTCAATATTCTCTTCATGAAACTGTAAGCTCTTTATTTTATGATAGTCTTTACATAAAGTCTGGTACAAAGAATTTTCTCTTTTAGCCTTGGAAACAGTTAATAGAGTAATAATATTTGGGAGAGCAAACACACAAAGGGCGAAACATCGCAGTGTTTCCTCCTCATTAAAACTATGCACTATGCCACTAACAAATGCATTTAGGGTACAGGAGACAAACAAAAGAGAGGTATTCTGTTCCAGTACAGTTTCTAAAATAGTTCTGTATTTTCTACTGAATTAAGAATGGCATAAGTAAAACTTTGAGAACATATAACCCTAAACTTCAAGTGGTACAAATCAAGATCATGTCAGTGGCACAAGGGCCACAAAATATCTCCAGATTCCTTTGAGTATCACTGGAAGTATCACTGGAAGACTGTGCAAGGAGTCTCAAAAATACAAAGTATATATTACATTTAAAATACAGACTTGTGGAACAGTGCAGTACCTTCTGAAAGATCCCCCCTGTCACCCACAGTCTAACTGAGTCATCCCTCTATAAATATGTTTGTTCAACGTCTTCCAGGGAGTTATAGAATTACTGCATCTTGCAGTATCAGACCCCTGAAGAGAGACTCAGTTTGTTTGCTACTAATACTGCCCAAATGAAATTGTATTTAAAAAAATACTTCTAGCCATCTTCTCACATTGATGATTAAAAATTCACAGCATATCTTACTTGTGGGAAAGAGAGGTAAGAAATAAAGGTCCTATTCATTTTTCCTTCAGCACCAATGGGTATTTTTCTGAGCTTGAGTTAGTACAGGGAAAGAGAGGTTACTAAGAAGTGAGATGAATCCGTCTCTGCCACTATTTTCTTCCTAACAAAACTGTGTTTTTAGTTGAAAACTTGAAAAATGGAGCTCCAAAACATGTTCTGAATAGTTTATTCACTTCTCCCTTCATTGTTGTTTACCACGTTTTACACATTTCAAATGGCTTTCATCAAATAGCCATTAAGGCAGAATTCTTTTCACATTATCTTGATCAGTCTTACTGTCCTTTCCTTGTGCTCAACCACTAAAATTTACTTTGCTTCCAAAACTTCAGTAAGCATTAATTACACAACAATTATACCTCAGTTTTATTTACTTTTATCAATCTGATTTTCAGTTTTTCCATATTTGCAGAGGAAGGAGAGAAGAATAAAATGTGAGACTCATGAAGGAAACCTAAGTATAGTGTAGATGCTTTGCAAGTTGCCACAAGCCTTAAGGCGCTGCAACACACAACTCATCTAATCCGAGCATCTCATGAATGCATCAAAACATTTTTCTGATCATACAGGAGACTGTGCTCATTTAAATTACATTCACAAATGGATTTAAAATCAGTGGCCTGTGGATACTTTCTGAATAGTTTTGTTCTTCATCAGAAACAGTTTTGCAAGGAAAGTTCATAATAAACTTACATGCCATGCTCCCCTGAAAAAAAAAAAGCTGCTTTTGGGATGTTTTGATTTTAAGAAGTTCACTCTTTTCTCCCAGAGACCTCTAATCTTCAAGATTTTACTGAGGAAACCATAAGAAAGGGATTCTCAATTGAAGATGACCTATAAAAGTATAAGCTTTATGAAAACACTTCTTTTTCTACATCCCTTCACTATCTAAATCAAAACCTGAACTCACCTGCCAGATAAAAGAACCTCGATGAATTAACATCTGCTTTTATAGCATTCTGTAAATTGTTTTGTTATTGTAAGTCACCATTTCAAAGCCAATGTAGAGACTTCAGGTATTAACACACATTCAGCTTGAGGGGACTTCTTGATTACACGTACCTAAATGTGTATCAGACTGCTATATTTCATTTATACAGAATGAAAATGCATTTGTCTCTAGTGGTCTGCTAATTTATTTGTGTAATAATTTTAAAAGATTTAGCATGTTTCAAAAATTGATTTAAAGAAAAAAAGAACTAGTGCCACACACACCAGGAAACTACACCAGGTATCAGCTGCAGTAGGAAGAAAAGGAATTAAGAAGAGGAAATAAGAATCAAGATACATTTGAAACTTGAAAGAAGTGAAGGGACAGAAGAAAGTTAAATTGATGAAAATGTTAAGCAAATGTCTTGAACAAATCTGAAGCAAAAGCAGGAAGATTTAGCCATGGCTTTACAAAAAGCTACTAAAAAGAGTTGTAGGAGAATTCAGCAGCCAAGGTGGAAAATCAAGAAACAGAGAGTTGTCACATCGGATACTGGAACATTTGTCGAATGGACAAAGATCTACAGCAGTCTGCTTGCAGGAGGGAAATTTAAACAAAGATGGGAATGAAATAATTAGCATTACTGCAGAAAGGACAGGTCAGACCACAGAGTTCATGTTATGACATGATGTATTTTGGTTCACAGTGAAGCATGGAGGATTTAAAAAGAAGCAAGGACAGTCACAAGTGATGGATAAGACTTTGTATAAAGGGTTCTGCTGAATGCCAGCAAAGGGATATATAAGAGGGGATTGCAGTAAGTGACTTTAAAAAGCTCCTCTTTCAATGACCCAAGAAATGGCACTAAGACACCCACACACAAAATCTGAAGTCATGAAAATAAAGTCTCCTAGTCTTTTTATTGCTCTCAAATCCCTTAGTGGTAACACACTTCAATATTCCTCTTTTAGGTTTCACTCTCTCCCTCCAAATGAGGGTAAGAAATAACTTAGACCACTTGCCTGTCAGACTTACATAAACAACCTAACCTTTAATAGCAAATTCAATGATCAGGCACCTGACCAAGCTTCTGCAGTACAGTCATGACACAAGGACTTGCATAGTTCTTCTTCTTCCATATCATTGAGATGTAAGCCAAAGATTCAAACTCAACTAGTATCTGCTACTGAGTGATTGTTATCTTTTGGGAAGGGAAACTTTATGAGGTGGGAGAATTTTTAAGTACCCTTGGGAAGTCACTGTGGAAATGGCCACGTAACTCACTTCTACTGTGAGGCAGTTCAGATTTTCCCCTGGCATTCTTTTGTTAATTAAGGACTGATGATTTGTCCCATTAACAATTCAATAAATTCCAAAAACATTAGTGAAAAAACAATGACTGAAGTGGCTAAAATAATGTTTATCTATGACACTTATCTATGATTTCTGAATTATGCTATAGAATGCCTCCCTACAGTGCAAATTTTAAAAATTACACATTTTCTGGTAATGGAAAAATTGAGTATTATCTTTCCCACCTAGTAACAATGTAGCCTCTTCATGAATCACTGGAAGAAGGCATCTTCTGATCACTGGACCAGCTTAACATGACCCAAGAGAAAGGAGATGTGCCTGTCTCTCCTTGGATGAGACAAAAGAGCAGGGCTCAGCATATTTTCCCTATCATTACTACTACAGCTATTTCCTAAGTAGCAACAGTTGACTGTCAAGAACCCCAGACAAAAAGGATGACTTAGTAATAAGGAAGAGCAAGAGAATCAATCTGTATGTCAGCCTTACCTTATATAGCCTGTATTAATTAATACATGAAATGAATTGGTATCCTGAATGCCTTTTGTAGTGAGAAGTTCATCTTTAACTACAAGGTTGGTGAGACAATAGGAAGGCAGATGAGGTTCCTACCTATCACCTTCCTGCCCCTTCTTTCCTTTCAAGTTTCATCTCATTTAAATTTGTATGTCAGGATTCTAAACTGTTTTAAGACTATTTCAAAAATTACAATCTGGTAACTGAATACTTCGTTATGTAGAGAGAATTTACATATGAAGTATTTTTCACCTCAAATTGTAAAGTCTCAAATAAAAAATGTGAACAATGTCAGTTGTGCAATGACTGGATGGCAGCCCTTAATACTAGACAATCATTTCACAGGATGTCAAACAGAGATGATTTTTTTTTAAATCTATTTCCTTCTTCTTTACATACTATCATTTATTTCTTTTATTTCATAAAGGATAATAGGTGGAATGTGAAAAACACTCATGCACTAAGCTACAAGAAACTTCACATATGACACTTTCCGTAATTACAAAAAAATCCCATGACACTGATGTGGTCAGTCTGTTAATTTTGCCTGACTCAGTTCTGAAAAGAGGCATTCTCTTTTCATAGTATCTCCACAGTTGAAATATTTTTTTCAATGCAGGTAAGTATCTGGTCAACATCAATTGTTCTCCTCAGCACTACAACAATGAAGCTGTTTTAACAGACCAAGAGATGAAGTATTTTATCACTGAAGTCTGATGTCAAACCTACAACAGCATCACTCAAAAGATATGAATTTGCTAATGAATAACAGATTGATTGCAAAGTCATAGAATCAATCTCTCCTTCCTTGTTTATTAAGTGTATCCTTGAAATCTGATTGCATTGTTTTCTGTAAACGTGACTCTGATTTCACTTAGAGCACAGCAAACATTATTTCTTTTCACCTCCTATCAAATGCAACACTTTGCTAAAGAAGAGGTGAGATTTTTTGTATTTGTCAAGTGACTGCAACAGGAAAAGACTTTCAAATTAAATGTGTGAAGTATGCTTTGACATTAGCTGGAATACTTCATAGCAAAACCATAGCTTGAAGCTTTCATAAATCCCTTCCAAATTATTTTGTTCAAATACAAACCTTCAGAAACACTAGGAGATCTAGTACTAACTACTATCAGTGGAAAGTCAAATTGAATGAAGTCAGCATTTACAAAGCAGGACAATACAACAATGCTTTCTAACACTTTGGAAATTTGAAGCTTTGAGTATAAATTTGGCCTTAAACAACATATAGTCCTGGGATCTTACAGGTACCCATTATCTGGAGAATTCCATACCCATCTCACAACACCTAAAAGAATGACCCCTGAACTCAAAGACATACAGCTGTGTTCTATAGGACACGTACACAGCAAGGTCAGAAAACCCTGCTTTGGCCCATGACAAATAATACAGAAGCAGTTTGAAAACTTGTGGTCTGCAACTTAAAAGTTGCACCAGAGAAGCCAGACTTCAGATACTGATCTTTTCAAGTTACCGCCAAAATCATAAGACATAATTTGAGTAATTCATTAAGTAAATTCTGATAGCCCTAACAACACCAACACAAAAAGTTAACACTTTGGCCTAGCTGAAATGTAATACTAAATGTTGAGCAAGTGGTAGTCTGAAAACATCTCACAGACAGTACATCACTGTCAGCATTTGTTAGAGCACATATCTATATACTACTTTCTTTTTGTGAAACAAACCCTTCCACTGAACACTGCTTAAAAAAAAAGATACTCCTACGAAACTCAACAAATTTTGAAGTTGTAAATAAAACTCTACTGTTACCAACATTTAATACTGAATAAGGCTTTGTGCTATCCAGCTACTTACATCAGAACAGTTTTCCTGTAAACAATGTAGTCCTGAAAAAAACTTAAGAATTTAAATGAACTTGTTCTACACTTCTTTCACAACGTATTTAAGTACCTTTCCTCACTGAGCAATCCACAGCACAGTATTTCTGTACTTCAGTAATTGAGGTAGAAATCAACTTACCCTATGTTTTTCCTTTACTTTCTTCCTGTATTCTTCTTTGTCGAATTTGTCTTCTTCACGCAGTATTTCTTTCGCTTTATCTAGGTTGATACCACTGGCATCATCTTCCTCATCTGCTTGCGCCAAATTGGATTTTTGCACAGGTGGCCACTGCTGCACTAACTGAATTAGAGATGCCAGCAAGAAAAATAATGGTTAGAATCATTTTTCCACATCACACTTTTGGTGCCCCAAATATTCCAATACAGACTAAATAAAAAGGTCATCTGCAAAGGAAACAAACTAACAAGACTTCTGGACAACAGAAACTTAGAGACCTTATTTAACATCACAATCAGTTAAAATTACTATTTGAAAGTAGTGTCTCCATCATATCACATTACTGTTTAGTGGATTCACTTGAATCTCTTCCCTTATTTTCTTTCCTGATTAGAACAAGTAATTTCTAATCCTGCTAGCCATTTGGGGAGAAAAAATACTTGTTCTCAAGAAATGACTCTCAGAAAAAAACATGAGTAAATCTAAACAGCACTTTTCATGTAAAAAATTAATATTCCAACATATTAACCAAGACAAAAATTAGATGAGCCTTTATTCCAGAGTACACAAAAAAAGGCATGACTACAGGTTCATGTTTTGAGGGAAGCAAGGAGAACAGACATGGAAGGGTTTTTTGATTATTGTACTAAGACTGTATTGGAAATGTTTGATGATCCATGCTGATGAAATGCTTGATGGATGACATAATGAACACACCCGGCTTCCCTTAAATATCTGAAACTCTAAATTCAAGACAAAGACTACACAGTCACCAAAAAAATATCCCCATCTATCTTATGACCTAGTAGCTTATACCTCACGCTATGAGCACACACCTTCAAGGGAAAGTCTTTGCAAAATCTTTCTTGCCTATAGATTAGTAGAGTACTAACTCTTGAAAGGAAACTACATGGCAGAAAATACAGAATGCTTTTCAGTAAAAATGTAAAACCAAACACATTTAGGACTCCCTATTGCACACAGGGTGTTATTCAACAGGTACAGAGAAATCCAACCCATTGTTTCCACATCCTTTTGTAAAACTGAGTTTGTGTAGCTATATTTTCTAGAAAGATATATTTTTTAGAGGAGTTTGTCAAAGAGAAGCATGTGGAATAGAACAGTAAAATTTCAAAGCACAATTTTACACAGCTTGGGGAAAAAAAAACAAGAACAACATCCACAGATGCAAATTTTGTGTTTGCTTAAATGTTACTCCTCTACTGTATTGCTTTTCAAACTACAATCTTTGTGACTATTTTTCTCTCCATCCTTGCTCCTTTTTGCTTCATTGCATAGATACATAAACATTTGCGTATGAATTTTAAGTTGAGACAATAGCTTCTGAATATCTAAAAACATCTGACATTGTAGTTTTCAGACAATGGGGCGACCTCTAAAAACCTTTTACATTCTGTCTAATGTTAGTAATTATGTATATGCCTACACTCCCTTCACCTGCAATATAAAATGTTTTATTTTATTTAGCCAGAAAAGCAAATTTTATACTTGTAAAGGTGACCTCTCTTTCAGTTTATGCCTTACTGAAATTATTATAAAGAAGAAAAAAACCCCTATTTTTTATCTTAGTGCTGGAAATGGAAAAACAACATACACAGCATCTGAAGCTGTGAAATCAAATGTAAGAAAGTTCATGGAACATGGACACTTGCTAGTGAGGTTATTTCCACAGGGAAACCCTAGAGTGACTAGCATCCACAGTAGTTCCTTTTCATATAAAATCAAGACATTTTTCCAGAGTCCATTAAAAGAACAAAACAAATAACTGGCAGATTTCCAAGCACTGCTACCTCAGCACCAATAGGCCAAAAGTTGGTGCTTCCTTAGCTTTCCTACCAAAACTTTTAATCTAGAAACAGTGAATGTTGGGAAGAACACCAGGGACTTCTTTTAATTCCAGTACATTAACTCAAGACTTTGGAGAGCTTTGGCAAACAGCTACAGGAAAACTGTTTTATGTATCTGTAAGAAAGAAACACCAGGCTCTTGTTGCCACCTGAAATTGAAGATAATAGGCAGAAAAGAGATCCAGTTCTGTACATCCACTTACAGATCTCATACAAGTATCTTACACATATAAAGATTAAAAGAGGTCAGTGCTCAACATTCCCTTTTTTCCCAATGGAGCTGAATTCTAAATGGAAGCTGAACACTTTTGCAAAATGTAAGCCAATTACAAAAACCACACATTTTTTAAAAGCGTGTCTTTTTATACAGATATAAAGTACATTTTTGACTTAATAGAAACTACAATTTCAGTTCCCACCAAAATACAATTACTTTTAATTGATCTTACCTCTCCGTCTTCTGTAAAAACTATTTTTGTGTTAACTTTAAATTTCTTCTTCAAGATTTTTTTGGCTTCTTGGGTCTTAGTTGCTTTTTTCTTCATCTTTGATTTTGCCGTGATCTGCATAAAAGAAAATAAGTTTTTGTGGGTTTTTTTCCTAGTCATAGAGTATATGCTTCAAACTTTCTTAAAAGTAATCAGATGTATTAAAATTCAATTCCTAAACCACACGTTTTAAAAATCAGCCAGCAAACCTTTTCACAAAACCATTTTAAGCAGGCTGTATCATCAGAAATTCATTTACTCTGATAAAAATTTAGCATAATTTAAATCCTGCTAGTGCCAGGACACCTGGCTCATTCAAATCTCACTAACCTTTTTGGGACAAGGACACTAGATTCACGAGCTTATGCTGCTAGCAACCCTCATCAGACAAGAAACACAGTATAACTGCCTTGAAGCCATTAACTGATCAGGTACCAATTTCATCTCACTTGTCATCACATTGTCCTCAGGCACCACAGTACACCAGTTTGAGCTATCTGTGTGTCAATGAATGCCACAAGTGGCCATGCAAGAATATTGCTACTGCGTAACTTTTGTCCCTTGCAGAACATCAGTGCCAGGAGATGTTTATCAAACTTAGCATTAAGTACCATTTAAATATCACGAAAGTTGTTAGCAACATGAAAGAGAGTAGTGAAAAAACGTGGTGAAGACACCAGAGAAACTAATGAATGAGTCCACAGAAACTGTGAAATCCACAGATGGCCTACATAGGTTTCCCCAAGGCACTCATCTGGTGGTAACATCATGGAACTTAAGAATGTGGAGATTCACCACCCCCAGCTCTTCTTCCAAGAACTCTCCTTTCAAAAACAAAGGCTGAATGTGTTCAAAAATCTACCAGGGCACAATACACAGAGGACATTTTAAGCAGTAACCGACATTGCAAAAAGTATTTTATAGCAAAAAATATTCTGAAGGAATACATGGTGACTCCATAGGAGTAGACCCACGACTCATTCATCATCCCATAAAGACTGCAATCTCTCCACTACTCAGGAAAAAGTGCCAGTCACTAAACTGTCTAAACTTCTAATAAATAACAGAAAGCAGTTAAAGCAACCAGAAAGAAAAAGGAAAAACTGAACTTTTTCTCACTTTCATTTTTTATTTTGGTCATTTTAATCAGTTTTCATGTTCTATACAAAATCCACTATAAAAGGAAGCAAAAAAAAATTAACTCAGAAAGTCACTGTCATTATGGTCAGCACACTAATGCACTGAAATATGAACTATAAAAGAGAAAAATTACAGTCCTCCTAACAGGAAAAATGGCTTGTGACAGCTACTGCGCCGTGATAGCAAGTAATGACAATATCTATTATAGAAAATAGTAACTGTAGCAGCACTTTTATCCTCAGTATTGTCAAACGATTTTTGCTGCACTGTGCAGCTACTGCTGGTTAGGTACATCCATAACAGCTCAGAAAACTGCGTTACTCCCTCATTACTGCTGCTTATCCTACAGACACAAATTGTTTGAGAATCTGCACTAGCATAAAACCCTTACCTCAAAATATGGACTACTTAGTACAACAACAGGAGTTGTCCAGAGGAAGAATTTAAAGAGAGATGCACTTCAAGGTGGTGGGACAATACTGTTCACTATCACAGCATTTTCTTTCAGCAGCTGCTTTCAGTTTTGCTTTTTTATCAAACAGTCCTTTAATTCTGCACTACCAATATTATTGGTACCACCATAATACGCTACTATAAAAAAAAAAGACTGTAAGTTTCAAATTGGTACACCAGTATTTTGCAAAATTATATTTAACTGTGAATTTCAGCTGTTTACATTTCTTGGTTTAAAAAGGTTTTCCTAGCTAAGGAGCACAAATATCCAATGAGCTGTCTTTACATGCACACCTAGGCAACATTTCCAGATGTACCTTGTTTCCCCTCCTTCCTCTGAGTTTGATATTGCCAAGTTGCATGGGAAAAGAATGGGATAGTACAAAATTTCCAAACAAATAGAAGGAACAAGAAGAGGAGAAGGAAAAAATGGGAAACTAAATTCCCTCACTATAGACCCAAAAAGCATAGTGCAAGATCAGTGTGTGAATCTGGCAGATTTACAATATGCAGCATTAAACAAAGAGATCAAAATTTTAAAAATCCTACAAAAAAGAGCATGACTATAAAACACTACACACTCCCTACATAATTAAACTGTGTTTTTTATCAGGACACTACACAGGGTTTGCATGGCCAGCTTTTGGTACTGGGGGGGCTACAGGGGTGGCTTCTGTGAGAAGCTGCCAGAAGCTCCCCCCATGTCCAGCAGAGCCAATGCCAGCTGGCTCAAAGATGGATGAGAGGCTGGCCAGGGCTGGGTCCATCAGAAATTATGGGAAAGCCTCTATGATAATATATTTAAGAAAAAACCCAAACCTCTGGCACATGTAACTGCAGCCAGAGAAGAGTGTGGTGAGAACATGTCAGAGAAAAAGCCCTGAAGACACCAAGGTGAGTGCAGAAAGAGGAGCAGGAGGTGCTCCAGGCACTGGAGCTGAGATTCCTCTGCAGCCCCTGGTGCAGACCATGGTGAGGCAGCTGTGCCTCCTGCAGCCCCTGGAGGACCACGGGGATGCAGAGATCCACCTGGAGTCCATGGAGGAGACCCACACCAGAGCAGGTGGATGCCTGAGAGAGGGCTGTGAACCCATGGGAGGACGATGCTGGAACAGGCTCCTGGCAGGGACCTGCAGACCCATGGAGAGAAGACCAACCTCCAGCCCACACTGGAGCAGGTTTCCTGGTAGGATTTGTGACCTCATGGGGGACCCACACTGGAGCAGCCTGTGCTTGAAGGACTGACCCACATTGCACCAGTTTGCAGAGAACTGTTTGTGAGATGGATTCACGTTGGATGAGTTCATGGAGAACTGCCATGGGAGGAACCCCACACTGGAGCAAGGGAAGGACTCCTTTCCCTAAGCAGTGGCAGCAACAACATGTGATGAACTGACCACAGCCTCCATTCCCTGTCTCCCTGTGCCACTGGAGAAGGAGGAGGTAGAGATGAGGAGGGAGGGGTGAGGGGAAGGTGTTTTTAAGGTCCAGTTTTACTACTCATTATCCTGCTGTGATTCTGTTAACAATAAATTCAATTAATATCTCTAATTTAAGTCTGTTTTGCCTGTGATAGTATTTGTTGAGTGACCTCTCCCAGTCCTTATCGCAACTCCATGAACCCTTTGTTATATTTTCTCTCCCCTGTCCAGCTGTAGAAGGGCGTGATAGAGAGGCTTTGGTGGGTGCCAGGCATCCAGTCAGGGTCAACCCACTACATTGGTAGTTTAGCTTTCTGAGCACACTCCGAAGTCGATGGCTTTCAAGGCTCCTTCAGCTTCAGACACAGTCCCCTGACTGACCTGTGACCCCAGATTCCTCTCACAGTTTAAGATCAGATGGGCTCAGATATCAAAACATTTTGATCACAGATGTAAGCACAATTTTCCAAACTACATGACTTCAGTATTCAGCAGTAGAAGAAGGGACCTTCGGTGTGTTAGGGCAGTTGTTTCTGACATAGCCTCCCTGTTCCAAGGGGGACGCTACAGAGTCCAGGGTAAGAGTCAGGCAGACCAGCCATGGAGTGTATAGAGTTCTGGGGCTACTGTGGGGTCCCATACATGCTGCTTTGGTTCCCTTCTGGGGATCTCTCTCACATTTTTCTGGAGTCCCTATATAATCCTAAAGTGTCTCTCTTCTGACACTTAACCCTCTCCCTCCATGTGTCTCCAGTAGCATCTTTCAGAGGATCTATTCCCCACATCCCAAGAGCCTCTTACCCTACTTCCTGCCTCAGTGGCTGCTGCTTTATATTGAACATAGCTGTGCCAGATGTTCCTCCAAGTGGCTTAAGTCTTGATGCAGGATGCATCGTTTAAATCCATCTCAGCTCATGACGTCCTCCATGATCCATGACACCCTGTACCCCTCTCACCCAAATTTCTAATGCCAGTGCCTCTTTGCTTTGACCTCCCATTTGAACAGCTGCATTGAAACATCAATTTCCCATCTAGCAGGTGTCTGATTCATGCATTTTAAAAGTGAAACACCACTGATACCCATCAGACCTCAGGCTTCCCTAATCTTCAGTGCTAACCCTTGATTCCCTGTGTTTTGAAGCCATTCTGCTTACCCATTTCCCATTTCCATCTTTTGTACTAGGAGATACCTGAGAACTGACAAGCAACAGTTTGACATTCTCTACGGCTTCATCTCTTTTCCTCACAAAGAGCTCACCACAGTAGCAGGCACCACCAGCTGCTGGAGGCTGCCAGAAGATCCCCTCCATCTGTTAACCTTAAGTTCTGTAGAGAATACAAAGGCAGCAGGAGCCGTGACTTCTCTCTGCCCAGTAAACAGCTGGAATCTGGGGTCACAGGCTTTGCAGGCAGAAGTATGATCACATCAGCAGATGTAAGTGAATGGAGCATTTCTGCTGACAACCAGACCCTGTTCCTAGTGCCAGAGCAAGCCACGGGCCTGGGCATTTTCAAGTGAGCTGAGAGGGCATAGCTGCTGTTCACACTGAGCGGCTCATTGCAGGTCCTGCTCAACTACTATTTACCTCAGTAAATCCCTTTCTAAAGCTGAATTACTCCATCAGATAAGCCATTGATCCAAACAAAACAGCAGGAGTGATCTGGGTACAGGTTTTCACATTGCTGTTAAGATATCAAAGGAATTCTATGTTTGAACTCAAGTTGCTAACAGTAGTTTAAGCACCAGCTGCTGCACACACCCCTCTCTGTCAATGAGAAGAACCTACCCACTGCTCATCAGCAGGTACATTTTGCCCTATGCCCAATACAACAGGCCCTCAAATCTCATCTTTTCTTCTATAAAGATGTGGCAATAGTTAAACTGATCAAACATGACCAGAGCAATAAGTAGCCTTTTTGAAATTATATACAACACTGAAACATTGTAAGTTAAGAGTCACTCAAGTTTATAAAAAATGCATAAAATGTAGGATCAGCTGCAGGGTTGGGGGATTTTCTACTGTTACTACGCTAAAGCCCAAATTTCTTTTTCCTTTTGTACATGCCAGATGGCTTGCTGGATTATTTAATGAGCAACAATAAAAACTAGCTCTTCAAAGCACAGAAAATTCAAACATTTTGATTTAGAATCAGTAACAATACAGCTAATATGCAAGTTCTTTTCTATTTTTCTCAAGAAGGAGTGGGCTTTTGATTCCTGGCTTAAAACATCTGATATTCTTAAGCTGAATCAATGACAAAATGTTTTCTAAATGCAGATACTGACAAGTTTAAGAAATAAGATTTACTCTTCTACAATTATAGTATTTTTCTGAAAAGACATGGCACAGAAACACAGCTGTCAGTAAATTTTGCTGTTGTAATATGTAATGATTTTTCTTATTAATACAATTTTAAAGTCAATAGATAGACTTGAGAATGTAATCCTCAGTAACTCAGGATCAAAGCACTTACAGTATCTTACCATAACCATGACAAAATGCTTATGCTTTGACCTTTGGAGAGGTACTCATCAGCAACATAAAGTTACTTTGTTTCAGAGTATTATTTTCTTTTTTAATTTCAACTCAACACACCTTTGAAAGCAAGCACAGAACACTCACTACAAAAGCTGTCTAAAGACAGGACTACATTATTGTGGCAGGGTAAAATGAGAGCAGAAAAAGAAAGTTAGAATCAATTCTCCAGTCTCATTAGCTTAAAAAAGTATTACTGCATTTCTAGGGTGTTTGTGGGGTTTTCTTCTC
Source organism: Corvus kubaryi (assembly GCF_017639235.1). NCBI lineage: Eukaryota > Metazoa > Chordata > Aves > Passeriformes > Corvidae > Corvus > Corvus kubaryi. Next base: position 5,910,834 of record NW_024581076.1, on the reverse strand, counting down.
CCTCCTGCTTGTATCTTACAATTCCTAGGAAGAATGATGCAGTACCTGGAAGTATTTTGCAGTCTCTCCCAACATGATTGCATTACTTTACCATGAATTCAACAGCAATTGCCTCTGAGAAACAAAAATCAATGTGGGACTCAATTTCATAGACTTGTTTTGTATTTCTTCAAGAAAATGCCCACAAGAGGAGCAAGTATTACCACATTTGCACTGTCACCAAGCACATCAGCCCCTCTTGTCAAGCTACCACGTTCAGACTCGGATGTCATTCCCCACCAAAGGCTTCCAGACTGAAGCTACCAAACCTTAGTAGACAAAGAAAAGAACTGGGTTCGTCTTTGTGCCATGGAAAGCACAGAGATGGTTTTCATCCAGCCAGCACCACAGAGATTTCAGAATACTAACAATCCTCCAATCACTGATCTAAAGCAGCCTAACCATAAAGCATTACCTCCCAACCCCATAAACTTCCCAAATTCAGACTACAAGGCTTTGATTTCCTACAGTGGAGGTGCATTTATAGCAGAGAGAAGTTTTCACTCCTCCTGAAAAATATCTAACCCCAGAAGAAGCAGTGAGTTACAAACTTCACTCCTTACACGTAATTACTATAGATAAGACAGGAAACATCAACAGAAGCAAAGCAGTCAGACTCTGAAGTCCTGTCCATATTACTTCAAGCACCTACAAAACACTAAACACCAAAAAGCTTCCTCTTGAAAATACAATTTGACTCCAGCAGCCACCTGTATTCCTATTGAGTATAGAGGACCAGAGAGGCAAAAATCCTAGGATGGGGCATGACCACAAGGGGATGCAAGGATGCTGCTTTCCCTCGTGACCTGTGGTAGCTAGGTGGTCTTTATTTTAATTTCCAGTCCACTTCTCTAAAATGACAGCTATTTCTGTCCTTTCTCATTTCTGCTGACTGCTCACGAGTCATGGCCCACTTTGCACTGCTGTGAACACCAGAACAAGCTAAAGCCACTGAGAAGCAGCAGGGGAAAGCTGCTTCCACAAAAGAACTCCCCCAATCTTTCCTAGGAAAACAAGCTTCTTTGCTTAGCCTGTGTTGTTGTTCTACTTTTCATGTAATACTAGTGGGGCTAATTTTGCGTTGGTGAAGTATTCTAAGTTTTTACTTTTTAATTATATGTTAAAAATTAGGAAGCTTAAATTCCCAGGCACTATCCAAACAACCTGCATAGCATCTGTATACATCACTGAGGAGAGCTTTTATCCCAGCAGTTCTGAAAATTTGGAAATAGGCAGGTATACACAAAAGCAAAAACCAGCACTCCTTACATGTTGTTCTCTTTGCTTCTCTATGAGCTCTTAAAGAACATTAATCAAGCATGAAGATCAACATGACCTTCAATTTTTCAAGCAGTGGCTTAAATTAAATGGGTGGATTGATGGGATTCTTGTTGGTTTGGGGTGTTTTTTTCCAGGGTGTTAGCGTGTGTCTGGTTTTTTTTTTAAACTTGTATCATGCAAGATTTCAAGCAAGATACTGAAAAAGCAGGAAGCTGAAGTTATTGGTTGGCAATTCTTTACATAATATTTCCGTTTGAACAGGGAAATTCTAGACAAGTAAATTACTTACTACATCTATCAATTATTTCCTTTTTAAACCTAGTGAAATAATGTTTGTTTTAAAAGGAGACCATTTTATAGAGAGAAAAACTTACAGCAAGAACTGCATATGGTTTTTACAGTAACAGTTATGAAGGAAAGAGCCAGGTTAGTATTCAAAAGAAAAACAGCACTCTTAGCACAAAGAATAGCATAGATATTAATCACTTCAAAATCATAGCAACAGGAGAAAGAAAAAGTAAATAACAAAACATTCTAATAACCACTATTCAATACTGCTAACCACATGTCATGACTTAATCTCAGCCAGCAACAAACCACCATGCAGCCACTCACTCACTCCCCCTGCATCAGGATGGGGGAGAAAATCAAGAAGTGCAAAAATGAAAAAGCTCCTGGGTTGAGATAAAGACAATTTAATAGCTAAAGCAAAAGCCATGCATGCAAGCAAAACAAACCAAGGAATTCATTCACCACTCCCCATGGGCAGGCAGGTGTTCAGCCATCCCCAGGAGAACAGGGACCCAACCATGCCTAATGGTGACTTGGGAAGACAAACACCATCACGGCAAACGTCCCTACCCCTTCCTTCTTCTTCCCCCCACTTTATACGCTGAGAATGACGCCTTATGGTCTGGAATGTCCCTTGGATCAGCTGTATCCAGCTGTCTCTCCTGGCTGTGTCCCCTTCCAACTCCTTGTGCACTCCCAATCCACTCACTGGTCAGGTGGGGTGAGGAGCAGAAAGCCTTGGCTTTGTGCAAGCCCTGCTCAGGAGTAATGAAAACATCCCTGTGTTATCAACAGTTTCCAGCACAAATCCAAAACACAGCCCCATACCCAGTACCATGAAGACAATTAACTCCATCCCAGCCAAAACCTTCACATTATGGACAAAGACCACAAGACCAGCAGCTCACCACATTATTGTGTTCCAGTTAAAATTGCTTTTGGGATCAAAGAAAGAGACACAGATGGAAGAAACTACAGCCAAGACAGACCTGTACTATGGCAACCACCCTCTTACACGATGGTTTTGATTAGTGCTAGCACAAGAGATTACACCTGAATCTGAGTTTCATTACAGTCGTGTGTCCGGGTGCAAGAGTTTGGTGAGAAAAGATTTCTTATTACATAACATACTACCATTCTCTAAAACAGATTAAATTAAGCCAGGAAAGTTGAAAGTAACTAAATTTAAGATTAAAATTTCAGCATTCAACACAAAATGCAGGAGGCAGGATCAGAAAAACTTGCCACTTGCTAAACAACTGGAATATTCTGCAATATATTTACATTATGAGCTTGGCACTGTGTTTAGACAGGAATTTGCTACAATTCCTTCTATTTTTTAAAAAGTATTTATTTAGGAGATTGTTTTTACTGGTATATAGAGTATGAAAGCAGAAAAAAAGGACAAATAGGCAGCAGTAAATGGATCCCTGTCCAGTATTTACCTTTAACCACAGACAAGAGCCAAGCTTAAGTACAGAAATCTTTATTAAACAGTTCTTCAATGATAAATCTTACTCCCATTCCTGATGCCACACAGCAGCATTTCTCTAGAATACTTCTAAAACACTGAAAACAACTAAAATAATTTCCCACTGAATTGTTACACTTTTCCTAGGAATGAATGCATACTCCACGTGATGCGGGACTGTTCATTTCAGCAGCTGGTATCAAGACTTAAAAATGGGAGTTTTGGCAAAGGATAGATGGAGGCTGAAGTTTCTCTAACAAGTAGGTGAAAAAGGCAAATATTAAGAAAAATGTGTTGATATTGCAACATTTATTGTAATTTACTGAACTTATTTTGTCAATTATGACTTAAAATAGTAACTATTTCAACAATGGTGAAGACACCAACATTTTCAACAAAAACTATTCTTGAAGGACACTGGGGATTCCATCAGTAGCTCTACAATTTCGACTATGAATTTAGATGAGAGAAAGGATTTTTTTTAATCCACACACTCCCATACCTTGGCATTCATTTTAAGATGTTTAATTCTGCTTTAACCATTTCCTCGTTTCTTTACAGCTACTTTAGAAATGCCTTGGTACAGTTCCTAATCCTGAAATACAAGACCTGCATCCTCACAGCAGCATTTAACAGCTACAAAATTTAAACCAAATCCTGGAAACATTTTTTTTAAAGTACATTTTCATCCCTACATCCATGAGAAAACCTTCATGCTTTCATGTTCTATACTGAATAACAGAATGCTAATGTTTTACCCTAATATAAAATCCCAGAATACCAGAGGGAATCATGAATGAGCAGCATTGCACAATCAATTTTTCATGCTTTTTTCCTTTCCTATCTTACTCTCTCCCCTCTGCTTTTTTCTTTTTATTTTTCTATTACATATTTCCAACTCCTCCACAGAACCAGAAATGCTTTGGTGAAGAGCCAAGCTCCCCCCAGCCCACAAAACAAACATTTGATTCACAGACTATAAATTATGTAATTGTAAACACAACTCTATCTGTATACACCAACAAACAGTTTTTGTCATTCACCTGCAAAACCAGTGCAGCTCATTTTCCAAATCTTTAAGTGTAAGACTATTATACAAGAAAGAAGGCCAAAAAACTCCCCTACATTTATGATTGTGAGCTCTAACACCAAAAAATCCACTACTTAAGAAATTTGTGAGTTAAAATAATTAGATAATATCTCACTCTGAAAAATGTCTCTATTTAATGCACTGGAACACAGAACTTTTCAGTATAGCTATTGCATTTGGCTGAAAACGTCCATTACCTGGGAGCATAAGCAGCAACAACATCCCTTTCTAAAGCATTAGGCCTTTAGCAAACAAGGCCGTCACTTCTCATACAGCTTATTAAGTGAGGTGTAATAGAGAACACAAAACTATTCACATATTTTTAGGCAAAAACTAAATCAATTATGCATGACTAAATGAACATAAAGACATTCCAGAATAATGCAATTCAGAATCAAACACCTTAACACAGCTTTTGTTAATTTTCGGCACCTGGTTGATAGAAAAATGTCTTTCCAAAGAAATATGTACAAGTCAAGATATCCTAGTAACTCAGACGGCCTCACACCGTAAATATCAAAGAAGTATACAATAATGATTAATCCCACTAGTAACCGCAGTGCCAGATCGAGACACAAAATGCCTTCATTCCACTCCTCCCTGCCATGACAAGGTATGCACCCTTAAAACAAAATCTTCTTTGACAAAATCCAACAGAAACACACAGTAACCAACAAATTCTCCAGGACTTCTACAGCCAAGAGAAGGAGATGCAACATCAATTAACAAGCAAATCCCATTATTTTGTTGACTGCTATTTATCGTCCCTATTCCAGAGCTTCCATTTTTGTGAGCAAGAAATGGCTATCGTGAAGATGCTGTTTTCAGCACAACTTGGCAAATTAGGAGAGCATGATCATGCATTTGATATTGGCCCAAATCACAAATTACTTCAAACCTAGGCATCTCTTGTCGGTCACTTTTAAAAGAAGCCCTCAATCAAACAAAACCAAACCCAACCCAAACCCCATACCACACTGTCCTCAGCTAAGAAAACCTGCACCTTCTTTGCAATTTTTGTTCTATTATGGATCTCCAACGAAGATGATGTTGAGATATTTTCTCAGTTTTCAGCAGGTGAAAGATTCTGCTTATTCATCCTCCAGTAATATTCCACATGAAAGGCCCACACTCAAAGTGGGAGTGAGGGAACACAAGTAGGAAGGGAAAGAGAAGACTGCCCTTCCCTTAAAGATGAAAAGAATCCTTAAGTCCTGAGGTGTGCTGAGTACATACTATGTTCTGGACCTTATAAATTTTCAGTTTTGCTAAAAATTGCTCCTTCTCTCACAGGGTGCACTTAATATCTTACTGCAAGACAGTTAAATTGAAATATTCAGAGAAACATAATCACTGGGTGATAGAGCCAGAAGGCAATGTTAAGGTGACATTTAATGATCTGATTAATTTGGGGCTTTTTTAGTTAAATAAAGTTCATTGCATTTAATGTGACTATTTTCTAGCAGTTAGGACACAGTTATTCTAAGGAAAAAGAGGAAAAAAAAATTTTCTGCATAATCATTAAGGCAGCCAAGGCTTCAATAAATGTCAAAACATAGTTAAAATTATGGCTTAAAAATACTCTGCAGAAGAATCTTAGCTCAAAAGGTGGGATGAGAAAACCAAACTTTCCTGCTGTTTTTCTTTAAGGCTGAATATAATTTACTGTGTGTGATGAGCATGACCTTCCCTTTCTCCCTGAAAAGCCACAGGCCTGGTCCCAGGAACACAGCGGCAGCCAAGGCTGAAGCTTCTCAAAACATTTTGTTTGCTACATTCTCCTGATCTGTCATCAGAAAGTAACAAAAGCATTACTTTGCAAAGAGAAATATATTTATCTCAACACCCTCTCCCCTTCCTTTTACACAAGCTAAAACCACAACCTATCCCCATTTAATTGCCACCCACAAAAATACTCTCCACAGGCTGTGACCACAAATAGCGAAGACTGCAGATGTTTTGAGAAAAAACCCAAAATGAGTTTTTTTCATTTGAGCAGTGTGTATTTTTGAGCAGTAAGTAGTGTGATAACCACCACTGTCTTTAAGACAGCTTTATTTCCTCTTCTGATTGACACAGATGGCACATTCTCCTCCCCTTCCCTTTCAGAAGCCCCTGAAGGTGCTGCACCTCTCTCCACACAGAAGCAGACACAAGTGAAGCCATTCCTCTGCCTCCACATTGCACAGCACTACTTCAGAGATAAAGAAGAGCCAACACTGGTTGGTGGTCTGAGAGGGTTTATCTTTGAGACAATGCTTAGTTGAATTTAGCTCCCAAACAAGGAGTGCAGAGAAGAGTGCACCAGGGCTTCCTCCGCAACCCTACACACCCAGCGAACGGGAGGCCTGGCTGGAGTAAAGGCAGCAGCACCACACACGGGAGGAAAACACCATGGAACAGGAGGAAAGAATGGGAGATCAGCTGAGGGAGTTACTCACTGCTGCCAAGAGATCTGAGAAGAATGTAGCTGGTTTATCTCAACCAAATGTCAGTCAAGGATAATCTGAAAAGACAGAAATTCTTCACAACTAAAGGCTAATGCAGAAGCCACAACAATAACCAGAAAAGATATTTTACATGTTATTTTTCTTCTTTAAAAAAGGTTGAGTATTTTGACTTCTTTTTCCATGTATTCAATACAGATTTACAATGCTGCCAGAAGTGGTCCTGCAGTTCTTTTACACACCCCCACAGCTGCCCTTCGCTAGCACTGGTTCCTCCCCAACTCAGAGAAAAGCTGCTGCTCCAAGCATTTAAAACTGGCAGAAAGCTGGCGCTAAGACTAGAAGGGCAAAGACAACTCAGCTGCCAGCAAACAGGACATGAAAACTGTCCACTCATTTGGAAGAAAATAAATTAAAAAGTAATTTTTCCCCCCAACTCAGGTATTAAATGATCAGATAATCTCCATTAACAAATAAAATCTTCTATCAGTTATGTGGTTTTATTTTTTTTTAATAAATCTTTCTTACTGGACGTAACAGATGATTTAGAAGTGGAAACAGCAATACTTATAAGAAACAGTAAAGGGCAAGGAAATCAGGCTACTCTAGACAATGACAAGCCCTCAGACTGAACTCAAAAGGATGCAAAGCAGAAAAGCAAGTTTTAGAGGAATGATGGATTACAAAAATGAAATGGAAATTGGAACAAGAAATATCTTACAGCACAAGAATGTCAAAGGCACATTTGCAAAAAATTTTTCTCTTGATTCTTTAGACAAAGCCAATATAACAGGAATAACTAAAGTTTCTGTGGAACATTTAATGGAATCCATGCTAAAAAGTAATAGCTAATGTTTAAAAAATGGTAAAGGAGAGTTAAGAGAAGTCAAGGATTAGAACAGCTACAGTGACTACAATGATCTGCTTTGAAAGACAAATTACTGGGGTGCTATTGATTCTCCCCAGTCTGGCCCATGGTTCCTGCTCTGTGTGCACCCCTAGTTTCTCAGGCCAAGTCAAGATCAATTAGTTTATGATAGTTGTTCTGAAAGTGGAACAAACATCTGTCGTTAATAACACATAATGTCTTAAAGTTTATGGCAGTCAACTAACTGCACTCTAACACTGAATCTCTCCTCTTGAGCTGCATTTACAACTTTGCTACCTTTCCCAAGCTTTTGGGAAAACTTATGTTGCGGTTAGCCTATCTGAGCCATAATACTCATATTTTAAAGATCCATGGAAGTCAAGTTGAAATCAAATTTGTAATTGTTTCTAGAGAAACACACTGGATTTTAGAGACGTTAAGAAATTAACATAACCTACTTCTTACACTTATTTCATCATCATAAATTAACTTTGTATAACCTTACACATTCTTTTTCTCCCTTTAAATTTAACTGCACTGGTTTTGAATAAATGTGGATTTTGTGTTGTCCATAGACGAAAATAAGTCTACAGGGATAACACATGAACAAATGTCTTGTTAGCTATTCACCAAAATATATAGCTTAGACCTAGACATTTCTTGTACTTTCTGAAAAATCCATAAAAATTTAACAACGAAGTTTCACAAAACAGAGTCAATGGAAATAAATCACTGATTTTAGCAAAAAATGCTCTGAACCCACCAAAGGGAAGACACGTGGCACTGATCAGTCATCCCTATCTCATCCTCATTTTAACACCAAGGCCAGCAGTGTAGGGAAGCCACATGAAAGCACAAGCAAAGAGAATAGGAATGGCATGATGACTTGAGCTCTGAACACCAGAACATTCACAAGAAAAGGTTCAACAACTGGAGATGGAAGCTATTTCTGCCATCCAAAGAGATGTGTTTAGTCTTTCCACTGAGAGTGCAGTGAAGTATTGGGAAGTCTGTTGCAGGACACACTGTGTACCAAGGTCAAGAGCTGGACCAATCCAATTTAAGTAATACAAACTAAACACCACCTTCCCATTCCTGAAGCGTTTTTATGAGCGCTGAAATATAAGCTGCAAGTTGCTCATTTTCAGGCTTAATTCCCATCCTTGCAATTCACAGAACATGGTCTCCTGAGAAATTTCTCTAAATTAAGAAATCTCTGTTGACAGATATCTCTTGGCTGGGTTTCACTTTTCTACCACCAAAGAATTATCCCATTTGAGCCTTAGCTACGTTCCTGGGCACACACACAAATGGCTACATTGCCTTAAGTGAAGAAGTAAGCTGGAGCCACCAGGCACACCAAAGAAAACTTCCTGAAGGCAGCAATATAGCAGGGACACAGCAGCTTCTGTTAGCACAACTGGGCCACTGCAATAAAACTGTGAACCCCACCCCAGTCTGCCCTACACTCATTCTCACTCCAGCAAGATAGAAAAGCTCACCTTGCTCACCTGGAGCAACTTCACACACACTACTTCAAGCAAACTGGTGTAGCGAAAAATCACAAGTTTGAAAAAGTAAATTGAAATGCACACAAGAAAAGGAAGAAAAAAATAGGTTTAGGACTATTAATCTGTCATCACTACTTAAAAAAACACAGGATGGTTGCTGACAGGTCTCCATTAAAAATAAATTTAGATAGCTAGCTTAAGAAATAAGGGAAACACTCATCTCTTTCAAAAAACAACAGTTTCTGAAGCAGTTTCGGAGAATACATGGGTCATTTGTGGCAGATGACATTTGTTCAGTTAAGAATAATCTGTCTCAAAGTCAAGATTTCTAGGATGGTGAGAAATATTTCCCATTTTGACTGCAAGTGTTTTCACATTGTGCCAAGAGCCACCCAGTGACCACAGCTGGAAGAAACCCAAACGCTGCTTCACTTACCCAGAGTGTCAAGGCAGCTGGAGAGAGTTTTAACAGCACAGCAAAAGTTAGGAACAGCAAGAAAACCAAGAATAGCAGATCAACTGCCAATGTGGAAACTGGATTTTGAGCATGTGCATTCACACTGACACGTTATTCTAGATTAAACAAAAACATCCTCTTCAAACCTTTCAGCAGAAAAAAAGATTCTATATGAGAAACACTACTGAGTGGGAAGATACCCATGTACTTCACATTGCTAGTGATCTCTTTCTATTCAAAACAGTAATCCAATATGGAACCAAATAAAGACATAAAAGAGCAATTTTGATCCCTTTTCTCCAGAGCAAGTATTTTCTCAAATTCTGTAACAGTGGTGATGTAATGGAATACGGCTGTTGCAGACAGACCAGTTTGTAAGAACATGCAAATTTATCTTCTGCACAAGCCACTCAATTTAAAACTACAAAGTACATTACTTTGAGATTATGCTTTTTTCATATGCATTTCATGCATAGATTGATTTCCAAGAAGATGAAAGTTCTCATATATATATATATATATATATATGTATATATATGTATATATGGAAGTAATTTTTCCTACTAAATCTACAGAAATAGAGATTATCCCACTGTATTGCTTCATTTGATTGCTTTGATTCTTCTCAAAAGAGAGAAGATACTGAGAAGATATGACTTACTCATAACTCTGGGAGGGGAAAAAATTCTGAAGTGCTTTTACAAGCACTTTTTACAGTGCTTCCATGCTTGAACAATACAGCTTTTTATGTAGCAGTAAATTTTTATCATGCATTCAATAGATTTTATTCCTGTAGTAATTTACAGAAATGTGGGTAAGATTCTTTTTATCTAGCATTTTCAACTGCTCTGAGGAAAAAACATAAAAAAGCGTATCCAAGTTTAGGCTAACACAGGCAGGCAGAGTATGAGGGACCATATGGATAAAATGTCTTCTGTTTCAGCCTAGTGTGGAACTCTCTCTTATGCTTTGTCTAACATGGAGCTTCCCTTACAAGAAGGGTATTTGACTGATCTGCTTATAAGTGAAAAAAAGCTGCTCAGGGTATTCAGTGGTCAATATGCAGGAGAAGACAAGAAGCCTAATAAGAAGTTCACACTACACTGAAACAGCCCGTTTCTTCCAAGGACATAACCATAATACATTTTCTATCCATTTAGCAGCTTGCAGAAGATAACTGCCATAATTTATTATCTTATTTATCTACTTTGCTGTTTAGAACATCAGCCGGTTTCAGTATTTAGTAGAGCTATGGGAAAAATAATGAGTCAGCTATGGGCCATCAGTGCAAAGAGATCGATATCTTAGCTAGGATATAACTGGAACATTTAGTAATCAAAACTACCTGTTACACAGAGCCAGTTCAGCAGCAAGTTATCCTTCTCAATAAATTTTATATCTACATTTAACACATGCAAAACAAATTATTAATATTTTAAGCCACCTGCTTATTTAGTTACACTGCTTTAATAAAATTTGTCTTCTGATAATTTCCACTCTCACCGCTTAAAATAGAACATATGCAACAAAAAAGTCATACTTCTATTTAAAAAAAAAAAATTACCCAGTAAGTCGCATTTTAAAAAAAGAGGGAAGTATTTCTCTTCCTCCAGGGGAAAAAAAAAATAATCAAAGTGGCAGGGGATATTTCCCATTAAAAACATCTTGACTTTGAATATTCAAATTGAAAATGTGAGCACACTTCACACAGCACAAATAAACTCCTTTTCCATGAACATTTGCTTAGTCAGGCTTTACTTCATATTTTCATGGATTGCTCACTTGAAAGAGCTGTGGTCCAGACAGAGCCTGTTTTCTATCTTTTTGATTTGGGGCTATTAAGCCCTTCACTTGCAAAATCGTAGCACTCAGTTTTTCAAAGGAGCCATGAGGTTTTTTTCTGGTATGTGATTTACAAAAATCATTGCAAGGATGTTAAAATTCTGGAAGGATAGTATGGTTCTCAACTGTTTGGGTGGTTTGAGAAATAAACTTAATTTTAAAGGGAATCAGACAGGAGACTTTTGAACCTTTTGAAAATCTTACCTGGAAAACAACTACATTTCTTAAAACATACGAAATAGAAGGAAATTAAATGAACGTAAAAATGATATTTTTATTCCAAAGGTGAACTGCAAAAAAAAAATCCTACCTAGAATTTTAAGATATGCAAGACAAAACGATTTTTCAACATTACTACGTTCCAGCTTCTGGCTATAAACAACTCTTACTGACGTACGCCAAGACAAAACCACAGGGGTGAGCAGTGGACTGACCAGCAGGTCCCTACATGATAGTTATGAATTCTGTCATCTGAAATATTTATTATAAGGTCAGTTTAGTCCAAATTATTACCAGGAGATATCAGATCCTGTAAAAAAAACCCACAATCATGTCCCTTCCACATCTAAGGGGACACTGATCCACCAATCCTTCTGGCTAAAGCTTTTCTGTAGCAGAAGTTTTAACAACTACACAGTAAACTGCTTCATTCATGGGTTGGCTCATTCACTCCAATCCAGCAGACAGTTGCTGATCCTTGTTAGTTTTCAGCTGCAAAGGAGCTGTTTTTACTTAGAAGATACTGGTGCAATTTGTAATGCAACAAAAATCAGCTATTTACAGGGCCAATATATTATATAGATCTCTCTCTTCCTTCCAAATATTGCATGGAGTAAGGAGCAGGAATTCTGCAGAGAGCAGAACTCTACTTTACAGCCTTAAGCATTTTTCTCACCCAAGTGCAGAATATGAGAGACTCTCAAAGCAAACAGGAAGAGCAGAGAAGCGTGTAAGGAAACAAAAGGAAAGCTATTTTCTCCTTACTACCTCTGCAAAATCAGGGAGTGATTTTGAGCAGGAGGTAAAACACCAGGAGCTTTGAATCAACTCCTGAAATCACAGAATCCTAGAATTACAGAGTAATTTGAGTTGGAAGGGACCGTTAAAGGTCACCTAGTCCAATTTCCCTGAAATGAGCAGGGACCTTCCACTACATCAGGTTGCTCAAAGCCCCAACCAGCCTGACCTTGAAAGTTTCCAGGAATGGGGCTCTACCATGTCTCCAGGCACCCTATTTTGAGTGTTTTACCACATTCACTGTAAAAATCTTCTTCTTTATATCCAATCTAAAGCATCACCTTCCTTCTCCACTACAGGAGTAACCTTGGTTGACTGGCCTAGACAAGAGAAATTTGTAATTATCCTTATGGTCAGTCTTACCCACCCTTCAAGATGTGCTCTATCAATTTTCACTAGGACTCTCTCAAAATGCACCAGCTCCTTGTTAAACACTCTCTTCCCTAGAAACCTCCATACTCTTTACATGCCCTCTGCTGGTGTATCCTCACCACAGAAATGTGGTGCAATGCTGGACTGCAACACCAGCTGCATTTCAAACAGCAGAACTTATGAGCATCAGCCTTGCTGCACAACTACCTTGATTCCTTGCTACTTTTGTACCTTTCAGACTCAAAATCAAGCATTCCTTAGGTGAATTGAGTCAAGTTAGCCTACCAGGGCTTAAAGGATGATTTAGGCAAGAAAAACCAAACACTGGATAGATTTAAAACAAATTCATGTGAATACTCCAATTCATGCAAAACTTGGGAACACCACATATAAAAGAAAAGTACTCTTGTTTATGTCCCTAATATTTCATTGCAAGATTGGAAAAAATATTACTTAATTATTAGAGATCAACATTCACTGATATCTCCCTACCAACTGTAATTCCAGTAAGATCCCAAGCACCCACAAATGAGATGAAAGCTGAAGAACAATTCTCTGTCACTATAATTATAATAATGTTTACCAATCAATACTGATCAGGTATATAACTATATATGGACATGCATTGCTACATCCTCAAGGCAAAATGAAAAAATAGTGCACTACAACAAAAAAACAGTACTACAAAATTTCTCTCTGTAGCTGGGCAGATGGTAAAGGGCAACTTCAGCTTATTACAACCCCCATAATTGTCTTCATCACCTTGTGTTTCCCCATCTGTCTTTTGTGCCCACCTGTTTTCTCACCTTAAACCAGCAGCTCTGCTACAGGATATATGTTGTATGTTAAGTGCTTAGTGCAACAAAGTCGCAGCCTTTAATTAGCGATTTTATAATCTATGCTAACAAAATACAGATTGCATTTAATCAGGACTGTGCATAGAGCATTTAAAATGTACATTATTAACATCCATAAATAATGTGCTATATTTTTTTGATTTAGTTAGTAAAGGAAATAGGCATTTAGTGCTCCCTTGCCTTCAAATGCAAGTCTTTTACATTACATTGTAGAAGAGGAACTACTAATCTAAAGAATTCAAGACAGACTACTGTTTTCATTATCTTCCATCTTCACTTCCTTCAATACTACTTAGCGTTCAGTTTGCCTCATCCCATAGATGTCAGGGATTAGTGCTGGTTCACAGAACAAAACTCAGGAACCAGTAACTTAAATGTATTTTGGAGCTGAAATGTTTCACTAGATTGTACTGGACTGAGCCCAAAGTATGTGTGGACAGAAGATTCCCTTTGCTCATAAGATACAAAAATCTCCAATGCTACAGTAAGGGAAGGCACAGCAAAATATGAGGTGTTTATTTTTATCCTGTTGCTTCCCCATTGTCAGTGTTGCAATTAGACTAAGTGCTCATCGCCCACAGTTTCTCCACTGTTATTTGGCAGTAGTGGCAGTCTGCAGAGAAAATTCTCATTTACTGTGCTACTGGATGAGCACCTCTGTAAAGCAGCACATCTCCTTTGTGTCCCAACCTTCTCTACAGTTTACAAATCCTCATTAGCTGTGTCCCCGATGCTGTGCTATATAAGAAAACACAACATCAAATGCTGCATCTTTATGTCCAGATCAGACACTGCCTTATTGCAGAGCCATTACCAAATCACTGATAAAATATCACTCGACATTAGTCAAATACATGGCTAAGACAGATGAAAGCAAGCAATAAATCTCACAGAAAGCATTTGATCAGTTATTTTAATAAGAAGTTAAAAAGGAAACTGCAAGTGTTAAGCCTTTATATCAGTCTTTTTTTTCAAATGCAAAACTGCCAACCTCTGACTGAGGCAAGCTTTATGCTTAAAAATCCAGTACTGTCTTTGCCTGTACATCATTTAATGAAAGTTGAGATAGTGGGGCAATTCACTCTAATACTTTAGATTTCTTGCAAATTGTATCTGTAAAGCTATTTTTATTCTGACTGCAAATTTAATATCCTATTATTCCCCTTCTCTATAAATTTCTGTTAAAGCAATAAATAGTAAAATAGTAAAGCTTAAAAATTCCAGGATTTTTGCCTCCAGCAATGTACTTCCTAACTAAATAGAAATTTTAATAGTCTTTCATTGACCCAAAATGTTTCTGAAAAATAATATATTCATGAAGGCAGAAATGCAAATTTCAGCAAATGGAGGTTACATAACACAGTAAATAAAAAGCACAGCAGACAAATAGCAAGTTCTGAGAATAAAAGCCATATTAAAAAAAACAAACTAAAAAGCATTAATCCAAACAAGCATCTTCCGAAATTCCTTTTGATTCTCTAAAAATTAATTTACCCCGAAACATTTCATGCATTTGCTTGTTTGCTACTTCTATATATATTATTTTTAGTGTTATTATTTCTTAGAATCATGACTTTTTAAATTCTTGTAAGCAAGAGTTTAACCCAGTGAAACAGGGAAAAGATACAGTGATAGGAGAGATGAAAAATAAAAAGGAAATAAAACCAATTTCCATCCAATCAGAACGGGAACAAAGTTAAGACGTAGCACCACAGAGCAGTAGAGCAGCTCAGAAGATACCAAACCAACTTCCATAGGCAGGAAATGTGGCAAGAAGAAAAAAAAGAAAAGGAAAAAAATCCTCTTTTTTCAAAAGCAACACAGTAGTACAGAGCTAAACTGTAAAACAGTCTTTACTGAAAGACTTTCCAGTCTTATACACAGGAAGGTTATTAAAAGAAAAAAAAATCTAGTCTGGAGGAAAACAAATGGGCAAACATGTGAGAGGCACACAAAAGGTTAAAGGCACAAAGGTACATCAATTGAGACAGGAGTACATCAAGTATAAGGAAATACACCAGAGGAAATAAACAGAAAGTTAAATATTTCTACATTAATTTGCAACAGATCTGTTAAAAGCAGATTTGAATGCTTGCATCCACGTGTGCAGCCAATGACAAAGATGCTTGCTTGTTTATAGCAACTACAAGGATCACTCTCCCATAGTTTTATTTGGATAGTCTGAGGAATGCTTCCAATTTCGGACCATTTTAATGTAACTATCGTAGTCCTTCAGATATAATCCAAAAAAACCAAAACAAAACAAAGAACCAACCAACCTAAAAAAAAAACCCAAACCAACCAACCAATCAACAACAAAAAACAACAACAACAACAAAAAAACCTAACAAGAGAAGGAACACTAAAGCAAAAAAATTATTATTAGCACAATTTTTAACAAAACATAATTTCCCATTATTAAACTACTGAGAAAAAAACATTTTTCAGGAGAGCAAAGTAAAATTCAAGGACAGAAAATAGGTCTATAAGATCAAATAAACTTTTCAGTAAATAAGTAATAAACAAAACCAGCCCAAAATTCCTACAGTTTGGGATTAAGTATATTATGCTATTTCATGGCTATGCGAAATAAAGATTGATTTATTTATTTTGCACAAGAACTAAGGGATTATAATTTTCCTACTGAATGTTCTTACTAACGTTTCTCTTTATTTGGGGTTTTTTATTGTCATCCTTGGCCATTAATGACCATCCTTGGTCAATAATGTCTGACATGAAACAGACCTGAAAAAATCTCATTTTCTGTTCCCCAGGTGCTACAGAAAGCACATAGGAAAAGCAAGGCATACTCCTGTTGAAACATGCTAAAGAAATAAGACCTAAGTAAAAACAGAATCAAAAACTATCAGTTTGCACTGTAGGAAAGCAGTTTTTTGGGAACTGCAAATACTGCCCACAGAGTTAAATATGGCCTGAGGTCCCTAAAGATAGCATTTCATTCTCTCCAAAGATGAGTCCCTTTGGTACACTTCCCAGAGGTGGACTATTAGTGTCACAAGCTGCAGCACCTACTGCCCTGGGTACTCTGAGCATGAAAAATTCAATCCCCCAAAGGGCTGGCTGAGAAAGTAAGCAACTGGAGACCAGCTGGAGGACAGATCAGCTTCATCAGAAAAGACAGTTTACCAGCAAGCGTGAAATTCTTAAGAATATATATCTAAGCAAAACCAAACCTGTAGGATTATAGAGTTTCCTGAATAAATAACCATCATATGACAACTTACCAGGAGCCCTGCAAGCAGCAGAAACAGGGATCCAAGTGAAAAAATAACATCATACAAGTCGGCTAATAGGACTGAAATCAAACTGATTCCTAGGACTGCACATACAGTAAGAACAGTAAGAGTGGAGTTGTTATGCAGGAACAATACAGAATTACAGAATATCAGAATGTGCTTCCAGAACAATGCAGCATAGTCACAAACAGAGCCCAGGAAAAATAGAGCAACTATCGCCAGGTGACTCCGTGGGAGAAAGGATCTGAAAGATTTGGTGGCAACAGAAACAAAAGACATAAAAATACAAAACATTCAGCATGGGTTGACCAAAGATGCCAGGCGAAACCCACACTCTTTAGTTAGAAGAAACTGGTTTAGGAACAGAAATCCATAAAATACTTTTGTGCAATAAAGCTTTTGATACAACACCACATGGAAAATCACTACTGAAACTGAAGAGGCACTGGTGTAATTCAGCCACGAGTTATCAAGCTGTACTGAAGACAGCACAGAGGTGTTACTGCAAGCTGAAGAGAAGGACGGCAGAGGAGGTTACACATCCCTTAAGCACAGCCTAAGGAGGCTTGTAGGTGGTACAAGCAACCGACAGCTTAAGCAGCCTATGAATGAACCTCCTGAAATAACACCAGCAGCTGCCACTGTGTGATTTGAGACCCCCTAAGTAAACGCAAGAGAAAAAAAGAAAAAGCCAAAAATCATCTGTGGAAAGGTATGCAAACGTGAACAGTGGCAGGGAAGAATGGACTGCCGACAAAATGAAGTCCTACCAGCTTGTTTGTAGTAGAAAAGCACAAGAAAGCGGAAAATTGTATGAGGCGAGGAGCTGAACCTGCCTGGCAGGTTGACGTCCATCTCCAGGCCTTCAGCTGGGGATTATCTACCTCCGTGTAGGATTACTTGCCTCTAGTCTTGCTCAGTGAACTCCTGCCAAGAGGCTCCACAAAGCCTGGCTCTTTCTGGCACAGCCAGGCACCCTCTTGCAGCTGCTTCCCTAAGAGGAGTCAGCATCTGCATCCTGCTGGCTCCCAGCTCAGCTGCCCACTACCCACATCCATCACTTTGGCAACTGAAATATTAGTCTTGGCACTACCGTTCAAAATTCAAATTACTGGCTTTTGCACAAAGACTATGTTATAACTATATTTGATGAGGAAAAAGATCAGAGAGGCAGCAGCAGCTGGAAAGACCAGGAAAAACCATTATAGGATGATAAACTGCAGAATAAGAGGGCAGAGTCCCTTACACACTGATAAAGTGTTAATTTATATAAGAGTGAAAGACACTTCTCACAAAGCGGAAGGGTTGTTAACAAAAACTTCCAAGAATTTCAGCTAAGATTTATAATGCTCCATATATTCCCAAGAAATTTTGAAGCAAGGGTGAGTAACTGGGTTAGAAAAATCTGTAAACAACAAACTTACTTGAGGATTTGAGAGGAGTCACAGTGATATTGAACTTGACAATAGAGAAACGTACTGAATTACAGAAAACACAAATTAATGCAGAAGAATGGCTATATAGCACTATTCACACACTAATGAACTTTACACTGCCTGTATCACCCACTTAAAGATCTCAAATTACTGTGCATAATTTTTCAAACATGAGCTAACCAGTGAAGTGCAATCAAAAAGGAAAATAAATCAAGAACAAAACAGAAAACTAACCAGTATCTTTATTCATGATACATTCATGCATTCTGATAGCTACATCTGCTCCGATCATCTTGCCTCAGAGACATGGACACATTGCAAGAGATACAGAATAAAGCAACACAGATAATCAGAAGTATTGAGCAACTTAAGTACAGAGCAACCATAAACAAATCCTACATATTAAATAGACCACAGGGATGAGGGTAAGATTGCAAATCTCCTAAAAACTCTCACTTACACAACAGAGAATCTAACAGTATGCCCCTAAAATATAAAGAGTAAGTAAGAAATTTAAGTTATTTAGATTTAAAAATAAAGCCTGCACAGGAACAGGCAGATATAATTTACATATAAAATAAAAAATAATTATGTTGTAAAGCAGAAGACATTTTTAATCACTAGAGAAATAGAAGTATGGCTTCCCAAACAATAATTCAGGCAAGAAGCCTAGGCCTGTCCTAAGATGGAACTGTGGGGAAAAAAAAATTTTTAAAAAGGGAGGGGTGTGGAGGACAGGGAAAAAAAAAGAAAAACAAGAGAAGAGATGATGTTGCTGCTCTATTGAAACACAGATACCTGAATCCTGAAAGCTGAGTCCATTCCAAGACTGTATTCCTAAAATATTTTCCAAGATGATAAAACTATTTTATATTGCAACAGCTCATAACAAATATGCTGCAAATCCATGAACTTCAACCAAAACACAAGAAGGAGTTAAAAGAAGAACTGACACAAAAGAAGAAACTTTGAAGGACCGTCGTGTGATGAATAAGGTGAGAGAGAATTCAGTGTGACCTTGCAGAGTAGAAATAATAGTTACATTCAGGAAGAGAGATAAGGATATGAGGACTTGACAAACCCAGTATTGTTTCAACACAGATCTTCTTGCCTTCTAGCTGTATTCTAGAAATATACCCTTTTTGTACAGTAAATTTAATTTGTAGAACTATTAAATTCAAATTATGCTACTTTCAAAACTGCATCAGATAGCTAGTAACATTTAAAATGTTGTGTCTCTGTCCAAAACCAGAGATGTAATTTCTCCCTTCCCTTCGGTGATGTACCTGTATTTCAAGAAGGAGGGGACAAGTGACATCATCTGCTCTATCTTCCCTGGAAAACCTGTGGCAGAATTTAGTGCTAAAGAAGACCTTAAGAAGTTCTCCAAATTCTTATTACTGCAATTGTTGTGCTGTCTGGAGCTACTGGCTGCAGAAACTTTACCTCTTTTTTTCCCTATCACCAGCAATGACAAATAGCCCTGAGTAAAAGATCAAATGCTTGACCCGACTTGATAGTTTTATTTGATCCTAACAAATCCTCAAGTAAGATACTGAAAACCAGCTACTTAACTCTCAGAATCCCATTACTGGCCAACCTTGCAGATGATCCCCATTTGGCTGATAGCACCAGACAGTGTCAGCTCCACTCTTGGAAAGTCACACGCACAGCTGGAGAAGTACCACCATTTCATATTGCTGTGGATGCTTAAATTCCATGAAATACACTGGTGTGGATTGTTCAAGGTTAACTGTATATTGTAAGCCCCACTTCTGGATGCACTGATTGACACTGGGCATGCTGTGAAATCATTTTTCATTTGTGATCCCAGTCTTTTGTTTTAGGAGCTTTGAAGAACAGAATTTCAACTGAATATCTAATAGGAGCTTTGGGTATTCAAATTATACATTTGAAGATTCATAAGCAAATTAGAGCAAACAATTATAAATCCTTGTCTCCTTTAAAATAGAAGTCACATTACAGTAGCATCTCAATATCAAAAATGAGAACTTCATTACTAACTGCATAAACATGCAGTGAAAAGACACTGACCTTGTAAGAGAGAACAGTATGCTTAGAAGACACTATATCCCACTGTTTGAAGTAATCTCATAAGGCAAGGACTAATGAAAAAATTCCCCCAAAGCCTGCCTAAGCACAGTGCACTCCTTCGTTTGCAGGGAAAAGAAGACAACCTGGTCCTGGGGAACACAGTCACAACACAGAGCTGAAGAGGACAACACCCAGAGCTGGTTTCAGTGCAAGAAAGACATTACCAAGTGTATACTGTCAATCACTGATACTGCGACATCCCTCCATCCTGAGTGCTGTCATTAATCACTGCCAGGACTCTACTGGTTACAGATTGTAACTGTATCAGACTATTGACTTACAAACTGTTCACCGTAAGTATGTGCATACATATTTGTGGGTATCCATATACACATACTCATCTAATTTATACTCTGCTAAGAATGAAGGAAATTGATACGGTATGTCATGGCATTTTGCACTGAATAAACATCAGTGATAGTAAGTGAAAAGTAAAGAGGGCAAAACCCAAAAAAAACGTACTAAAAGAAGGTATGACTTAAAGTAAACCAAAAAATAGACCATCAGCATTACAGAGTGTGTCTGATCATTCCTATCTATTATGTTTTGGTGGGCACACTAGAGCAGTCTCAGAGCACATGAAATGGGTTCAGTTTGGATGAAACGACATTCAGGTGCCCTTCTGGGTGCACCTTACATGCTTCAACTGCCTATGGGCAGGAATAGATTGGATCAGCCCCAGCGTAAAACCCCACATGAGTGTGGTGTAAACATGGGGTCCACTCTGCAGATACACTCTTATTGCATTTCACTCCTTGCCTCTGCAGACACAGATTATTCTGTTCTTCCACTCTATCAGGAAGAAATAAGACAACAGATTTCACAGATTTTTAATGTCTTGCCAGTTCATACATCCCCACTTGTCCCCTCACAGTGCCAGCTTGGTATACAGTCTTTTGCAGAACACAGCCCGCCCACGTGCTGTCATATATGGGAGAAAGTGTTAACATAGTGATCTATATTTTAGTGGAAACAATCATTTAAGGGCTGGAGACCACTGAAAGCATCACACAGTATTTGCTAGCCAAATTCATGCACACACCAAAAAAAGCCTTGCAACCTGCTGACAAAGTTTATTCTTCCAACCACAGTACTAGTTCCCAGGAAACTAGTCCACCATCACTTGGCTCATCACAAAACCCACCCCATGTACAAGATTTAGGACTCCTGAAGTATCTAATAGTGGATACTAAGTAAAATAGATGAGAGGATTTTGGACAACCAAAGACAACATGCTTGGATGTTGGAATTTATACATCAACAGGCTGCTCAGGGAGGTCATGGAGTGTCCCTCTCTGGAGACATTCCAAACCCACCTGGATGTGCTCCTGTGTAACCTGCTCTAGATGATCCTGCCTTGGCAGAGGGATTGAACTAGATGATCTCCAGAGGTTACTTCCAACCCTAGCAATTCTGTGATGAACAGAACACATCAGTGTTACTGGGGTGCCCTGCCAGAAAGGTTAATAGTGGTGTATCTAGAATTA
Source organism: Corvus kubaryi (assembly GCF_017639235.1). NCBI lineage: Eukaryota > Metazoa > Chordata > Aves > Passeriformes > Corvidae > Corvus > Corvus kubaryi. The sequence goes on along the minus strand of NW_024581076.1, from coordinate 5,888,996 downwards.
AGCAAAGTATGTTAGGACATGCCCTTATTAGATCTCACTTAAGCAAGTTCCTGACCTGGTAGATAAATCCCAAGAAAACAAAGCAATCCTGGTAGACAGCAAGCATGAACACTCAAAAATGTTCTTAAGGACCGGATGCTTAAAGATGACATTTTTCCTAATACAAAGTGAAAAGAGCATTTCAGGTTATTAAAATTCCTGGTGTGTTTTCCATAGGCACAGTGTGCTTTGTCAGACTCCTACTCTTCCATTTATATTTTGCCTATAAAAAACATGTCATATAGTCAGAAAAAAAAATCAAATTAAATATTTTGAAGCTTAATCTGATTACACATGAGCATCCTGTAATGGACAAGAACCAGACAAGCACTGGCCTCCAGAACCTATTTATACAATCAATTTCTCAGAAAGATCCCTTAGCTTTCATAACATATATATACATACCCACACACACACGTTATGTATTTCAATACTAATCATCTCCTCTTGACAAAATAAACAGCAAGAACAAGACGATAAAGAACCCATTTTTCTTTTAAATTCATTAAAAGCTCCAGACTGAAGAGGGAAAACCGAGAATGTATACCAGAAGGTCCACAGTTTTTCTTTCAGCTTGTAGGCTTTTTAAATATCAATAACTTCTATTCAAAACAATTACCTTGTAATGAAATCATATTTTCATCTAATTAAGAAAACACCGCCACTAGTTTTATGTTTCATTTCGTACAGTTAAACTTCCAACCATTTAATTTAATAGCAGCTCAGTTTTCAATATTTATGAGTGGAAAAGGTCCCAAATTAAACACATACTCTATTAGTCAGGTAGCAACTTGTTTACAATGACACAGGTTCACGGGATGCAAACTAGTATTTGCTTTCATTTACACAAAAGGTTCTTCTGCTACTTCTTAAATAGATACACCTAAAGGCAATTTAAAGAAACAGTCCCATTCATGTCTCTAGGTTCTTTACTGGAGAGAGGAGAAGGTTTAATAATGAGAATAGCATTTTAAGGCGATAGTTCTTGGTCTGCAATGAACTTGAGGGTCTGGGAATTTCTCTAAGGACCCACCCTGGCTCTATGATTTAAATTCTATTAAAATAAAGGCAGCACTTACAAGAACAGAAATTTCACTAGGTACTCTGAAAATACAATCAAACCTGTGTGATTCTACATAGTAGCTCTAAGTATCTCTCTAAAACACTGAAGTACCACTTGAAAAACTCCTCAGAACAAATACAGCAGCACTTAAAAAGCACAATTTGCCTTCAAAGTTGAGCACAGTATAAGGCACTTGACTTGGTTCTTAAGTTTGTTGACTCAACACAGGGACAGGTAAGTGTTTTACAGAATCAACACAGCACTGACCCAGGAAAATGCTTTGTTCTAATTGTTCTATGGAGTAAAGGAAATCGAAGCAGACTAAGTTACACTGTTCAAGACAAACAAAGGGAAGATTCACCATGAGTAGAATGAAAAACATCTTCAGCCCCATGTTTTAATGCTATTCCATTCCTTCAAGTAAATCAGTAGGCAAAAATACCCTCACAGATTTGATAATGAGTACTTCAGGTATTTCCAGCCACCCTTCTATAGTCACGTCTCACTATGTGCTGTATAGAATAAGCAAATCATTCCGGCTTGGTGCTGAAATCCATACTATCTCAGGAAATCCTAAGAAAATCCTCCCCTTTTTTTAAAAAATTCATTTGCACAAAATATTTCAAAGCACTATATTAAAAAAGAATAAAGTATGTAGAGGTATGAAGACTTTTAAAAAGTGTCAAAAGGACACAGGATTCCTTACAGATCCTTTTAATTAACCAGCTTCAAAACAACTTTGAAATTTAACTACTCTTATCCTGCCTTAACCTCTCTGAAAGAGCAGAAGTAATTTCAATTGGTGTTTTCATAGTGAAAAGCATTAAAAAATACAACATCTTCTACTCTATTTTAGGGGCAGGCCAATAATGCTGAAGGCTTTGGGGAGACTTTTTTCTTTTTTCTTTTTTAATATACTCACCACCTCCCCCCAGTCTCCTGAAGACAGCACAGTATTAAGCCACGGGAAAAATGACAACCTGAATAATCAAAACTCTGGTCCCTAACTTTTAAGTCTACAATCTCAATTCCAGCATTTGCACCTGCATCTAAACCAGTATGCACAGTTGTCTGCACCAGTTTGAATTTCTACTTGAAACTGGACACTAAGCCAAGAAAAAAAGAGCAACCCTGTAACCCTAAAACCCACCCCAGAACCCTTCTGAAAACAGCAGGAATACTTGCTTTTTGCCTACATCACTGCAACAAAGGAGATGAAGGATTAAGCAACTCCAGAGCAAGCCTGTGTGTCAGGCTTGCTCACTTTTTCTTATCAGATCCCTAATGACTGGGGACAGTGGTGTCTCAGGACAATTTAACATTGGCTGTGCTGCCTGCCATGTTCATGCCACAATAATGCATAACGCAGTTCAATCATCCGCTCGAGAATTTTTGCGAAGTGCAACCATATGGTTTTTGGCTCATCAAAGTGTACTGCCTTACCCTGAAGTGCCAGACCAGAAATCAGAAGCTGACTGTCGAGCATGTGAGGCATCCAGCAGTGATGTCTGTGCTGCAATCTGAAGTCATTGCACTGAACAGCAGACGCCTGGGTGCCCTGACTACATTTTTGGATACTCCTGATGTTCCTCAGTGTGCATACTTGTCCATCAGGAGTATTACCAATCTGCCACATAACGTCATCTAAACAGAGTCAGGAAGGACTTCAAAAGATCATCTGGTCCAGCCTCTCAAGGGAAAAGAAGACAACAAGAGATTATCTAGCACACTGTCCAGCCACCTCTTGAAAGTACTTGCTTGACCACCAAACTGACTGTTCTCAAAATACTCACTTTTAAAAAAATTTTACCTTGATACAGTGCAGCTCTGAGAACTCCAGTAGAGATCGGGCAAGTACTTAAAAGAATGACAACCTTTATCCTAATAATGCTTCCATTTAAGACAGCAGGCAAACCTTAGCTAGGCTGGCACACTGGCAGAGCCTAGAGCTCCTCCTGCTGCAAGAATTTCCATGCTGAAACCAAGGCAGTCTCAAATGACAAACTACAAGCCTACTGACTGCATTGCAACATCTAATCAAAGCCACAGCTTTACTGGCACTGAACTGAAAACTTGCTGCAACAATAACCTGATGTGTTAATTCTGGGCATGAAAGCACCACATTTTCAAACCAGAAAGTACTCAACAAATATACATTGTACTTGCTAAAGATTTCTGTGACCCTTATGCAAATATTTCACAATGTGTGAAAAGACCAAAGTTTGTTATACTTGGAGTCATTATTACAAAGTCAATACCTACTACTAGTGTTCCATAATATCTTTCGAAAAAGCTTTCACTAATTTAAGTTTCAAGAAACAGCCAAAAGTCTAAGAAGTTATGCACACTTGCAGGTTGGATAAGCACATAAAATATATCATGGAATATATCAATAAAATGCCGAGTTCTCATTTTCCATTTGCCATTTTAATTACATAGCATTAATAAAATAATAGTCTCAAACCCTAGGAACACAATCCAGTGTTGACTTTGAATAACACTGACTACTCTGCAAATTAAAATCCGCTTTTTAAGCTATGACAAATATTTTTTTAGAATAATGAAGGAGCTTAATATAGTACAAATCTTCTCTCTTTCTTCTCTAGACCTCACTTTTCAACACCAGTCAACATTTTTAAAAACTACTTGTACCAAAAAGCCATTAATACATTTGTGTAAATTGACAACAAAAATTGAACATTTGTTTCTGAAGTGTCCTAGACAAAAGTTAAAGCCATATTTGGAGCACATATTGGCATTCCCGTTATCCAGGATACACTAATTTTCCTCCTCAGAACAAAGACAGAGGATTTTGATATACTTATTTCATAACTGGGCTTATCAACAAATCATTTTTACTTTTGGGAGACAGAATTACACTGAAGCTTTGACCAACCATACCATTGTGTCACCCTCTTGAGCGGTAAGATAACAGAATGTGAGGACTTGTATAGAGGAAACCTAAATGAGAAACTAAAAACAATGCTATAAAGATTTAAAGAAAGGTCTTTTCACACACTTTTACCAAATCAAGTTACTCTGCAAGTCCCTTTTTAAATAGACAGCATACAGAAGCTTTCTGATTTACAAGGATAATGAACTTTTTCAATCTGCCACTCCAAGAAACATCATAGACCACAAAAGCATTTTTTTTCCACAAAAATTTGAGTGGTTCCAATAAATATTTGTTGTGAAACAGATTTAAACAAGCAAGTGCAAATAACATATGTTCAATTTCATTGTGATTCATTTCCATTTCATACAGAAAAACAAGCATCTGTATAGTTTTAGCTTAAAACAGATAGTCACGTGTAATTTACACTGTGCTCATTAATCTCTTTCCACCTGCATTTAAATCTCCAAAATTACCTTATTCTTCAAACAACTGTACTGGTATATGTACTGGTTTTTTCCAGACAACATATGAGACTGGCCACTCACTGTTCACAGAAGGACTCACATTCTGCATTTTCCTGAACCTGCTGTGGCACAGACACAAACCATTCCACCTTTTCCTTTCACTGGAATCCTTTTCAACATCTAATTTTTAAATGGATCAACTGTCAGCACTGAAAACAGCATTAGAAATTATTGTTATTCCCCTTGAGAATACCACTTAATAGGCTTATGCAAATTATGTACCTTTTATTTACTGCCCTAGACAAACCTAAAGGGAACAGGTTGTCAGTAACAGCTTCGCTCCCCAGTCACAAGCTCAGCCCACTCATTAGGGGTGGCTGAGTGCAGCACTTATATTGTCATTCAAGAAATAATACAGGATCTCCTGGGACATATTGCCAAGACAAGTATACTCATGGAGTCTTCATAAACTACAAAATCACAAACTCAATTATTTGCTAAAAACCTGGACAAGCAAAGTGCTTTAAAACTTTAGAGTTATTTGAAGTACATCTTCACATTCAAGTGAATACAAGGAAATGCACCCATAGCTACTTCAAGCTGGCTGCTACCACAGCCACTGAGAAGCACTTCTGAGGTGAGAATAAGCACACTTCTGGTATCATTGTATTTTAGATATCACCTTTGAACTTTCCTGTTTCAGATGCAAGTATCAATTCTATTTCAAAAGCATGGGGCACCGGTCAGATGAGCTGAACAAGGCTAAGATGCAAGTTCCTGCACCAAGAATAAACACCTTCTGACAAAGTCCTGAGTCCTTTTTGGGCAGTTGCCACTGTTTAGAGAGAAAGGAGCTTTCAAATTTCAAGCTACTCACATACAAGCATACTTTGCTTGAGTGCTAAAGATTCTAGCAAAAGTCAGTGCATATGCAGCAGTCTGTCAGCCTCACTGTTTAAGCATACATGTAAAGATCAGATCAGTTTTCTAATTTATGAATATTCCACTTGCCAAGTCCAAGGTATTATTTTTATTTGCTATCTAAGTTGCAGTACTGCAGCCTGTGTCACAGAGCTGATTTATGAATCTGATTTATACAACCACAGAATCATTTAGGTTGGAAAAGACCTTGAACATCAAGTACAACCATCAACCCAGTACTGCCAGGTCCACCCCTAAACCATGTCCCCAAGTGCCACATCTAGATGCCTTTTAAATACCTCCAGGGGTGGTGACTCCACCATTTCCTTGAGCAGCCTGCTCCAATGTTTGACAATCCTTTCCAGGAAGAATTTTTTACTAATATCTAATGTAAACCTCCACTGGTGCAATTTGAGGCCATTTCCTCCTGTCCATGGGCAGGACACCTTTCACTAGACCAGGTTGCTCAGAGCCCCACTCAGACCGGCCTTGAACGCATCCAGGGATGGGGCAGTCACAACTTCTCTGGAAAACCTATTCTACTGTCTCACCACCCTCATGGTAAAGGTTTTTTTCCTAATACCTAACCTAAACCTACTCTCTTTCAGTTTGAATCCATTCCCCCTTGTCCTGTCACTACATGCTCTTGAAAATACTCTCTCTCCAGCTTTCTTGTAGGCCCCCTTTAGGTACTAGAAGGTCGCAGTTAGGTCACACCACGCCTTCTCTCCTCCAAGCTGAGCAATCCCAATTCTCTCAGCCTTTCCTCACAGGAGAGGTGCTTCATCCCTCTAATGATCTGTGTGAATGCCCTTAAGAGAAATAACCATTCAAGCATTAGCACATACATTAAATACTTTGCAGAAGGGCCAGAAGGATTTGCTGACCTGCTCTAGGCCTTGCAGAAAGGTCTCTAACACTTCCCAAAGCAAATTTTCTCTCCTTCTCAAGCAGCTACCTTTTCTCATCTCTGTCGACCAAAAAAATTTCATCCACCTTAACCTGTGTATCTCAATGCCTTTAAAACACTGAAAAAAGTAATAACCCTTTTTGTAGCTTCAAGAATTGAACAGTTCATCTCCCAAGAAAACACAATCATTTAACGCAGAACTTTGGTGCACTCAGTTTGCCAATACCTCAGTGGAGAGTAAGAGATGCTGCTGCGGTCTCAGTGTTTCCTCATTCTGTGCTAAATAATCATTAAAAAAAAAAAATTTTATGCATGTTCCCGCCCCCCCCCCCCCGGACATCATCAAAAATTGTCTCTACAGTTGTCTACAACTTGTCATTCTGCCTACAGCAGTCAGCTGTTAAACCCAGGTCTGGGACAGCTGGCACATTACTCTGATTACACAGCTGGGATTAGCAATACTTCTCGATTTGAAGCTCAAGAGGGAGTTCTTAGATAGGGTTTGTTGTTGTTTGTTTGAAGATTCTTTCAACTAAAGTTTTAAGTGCTTTCATAAACACCCCATCTATTAGAATAACCTAATTAGCCTAGACCCAGTATTTAGAAATGCTGCCTATTGCATATGCAGCTAGCCACCAAAGCTTTCCAATACAAGCCCAGCCCATTCAGCTCTCAGAATTCATTTATTCATTAACAATTTGGGGGGTTGCCAACTCAATATTAAAAGTGACAGATGTTCACAAAGTAACGTCTAACAACTGCAGCAGCTTTCTGACAAAACAGAAAGTAGGCTTTCTCCAGCTTAACGGCCATTAGCATATCCAACACAAAGTAAAGAATACAATAAGAAGGTGAAGAATTAACAATTCACACATTTTAAATTAGCTCATGTCCCCAAAGAACTAAAGAAACCTAATTTCCACTGGTAAGCTCCCATTTCTGTTTGCATATCAGTGTGGTTTTGCCTTCTCTCTTGAAGTCTACTATCTCTACATACTTTTTCTTATATTATTACTGCATATGCCCTTTCGTTGAGCAATACCTTCTCTGAAATTTGCCTAGAACAAAACCAAACCAAAACTCAAATCCCTTCCCTCCCTGGGAGTAATTAGAGCGAACGCTTAGCAACATCACCTCTGCTGCTCCTGGCGCACAGTGGGCACCTGCAGAAGTTCCAGCTACTAACCACAACCACGTACACTAAAGGGAATCATGCTGGTTGAATTACCCAAAAGGGATGACTCGGTTTTCTTCAAGTCTAGCTACTCACTACTACATACAGCCATATCCTCCACTTCTCAGTCTACACCAGAAGATAAGGTGGATTGCTTATGTTACAGTATTTCTGCAGAGTGGTTCAGGAACTTCTACCACTGCTCAGATTGAATAGGAAACCGCATTCAGCCTTGATTATATATAAAAATGAGCTCAATATGGTATCAACTCACTCTCTTTCTTAAAAATCTGATGACCAACATTCAGACTAACTACAAGACTGGAAAAATGCACAGATTTATCTTTCTGCACAAAGACTGACTGGTGAGAAATTCTCTCTCCCATGTCAGCTAATTCCTGCACTTGTCACAGAGTCAGCACTGACAAAACAATATAAAGTAAGAGAGAACACAAAGTGAGGCACAGCTCGTGTACAAAAATGAGTTTATTCTATAACCATCATATGAAATATCTTCAAAAGCAAAGTTGCCTGAGAGCAGGATACACCCTGACTCTACAGCCTTTTCCAATTGCCTTCTGAAACAGGGCATCCTCCAGGTAATCATGAAACAAGACATGAAATAATTCCTGTTAAGAGCTGGTACTCCTAGCTGAGACTGCAAGAAATACCATAAAAACTAAAATCTTAATCACCAGACTCTTGCCATTTGCATTAGCAAAATTAATGCCATATAAAATACACAGTGTTCAGGAACTCAACAGTGAGGTTTCTTAGGAAAGATGCTGTAGACAAATACTGGGGTAGCATCTTTTTCATATATAAACACACATACACACACATATATGAATTACATACATATGCAATTAAACATATAGAAATTTTTATTTTCTAGAATACAGTGTACCCTTATACATTGTATTCATATACACTGTGCACATATAAATCATATGAGGGTTAAATATTTTATGTACATAAGACACATATCTATTTTTTAAAAGAAGTTTAAGACAATTCCAGCCTGTAACACAACTTAAATCATGCGCTGAATCCTGAGTGGTTGGTGGCTTAGTAAATCGGTAAATTAACTCAAGTGAAAAGAAAAGTCAATTCCAGTTCATCTCTGTTCCACTTGCTGACCTTATCCTTAATGACAACTATGAATTTCAACTGTATTATCCTTGCAATTCTATTAAAACAGGATAAGAATGCAATTCCTTCAGACAGAGTTTGACATTCAGATGTCCCAGGTACCACAGCACAAACACCAAATTTCTACTTTGTACCAAGTCCTTTCAGGCTGTGAACAGGGTGAGTACAGTAGGCATACACTCCAGCAAGATCCCAGGAAGGACAGCTGGAAGAAGCAGATGATAGATAGCCCTAAACTGCTCTTGTTGATAGATTTCAGCCCCTTGTCTGAACATAGGAGAACAGCAGAAGTTTGTCTCAAGACAGTGAATCTCAGTCATAAGTCACTGATTTAGGCAGGACAGAAAGATTTCAGACAACTCCAAAGATAAAACCTAAAGCTTTTCCTTCTTATATACAAAAATAGTAAATAAAAAAGGTAAGTTTAAAAAGCCTGAATGCACCGTTCAAACTCACATTATAGGTTACCATGAGACCTGAGCTTTCACCTTCAGCAATTTTCCACCATTTTGCAAATGCAAAGGCCCAGCTCACAAATACCAGACATTAAAGTACACAGAACTGCTCAATGAATTTTAAGTAACCTATGTGTAAACAAAAAAAAATTTTTTTACACAGCACAGAAATTGAGCTCATAGAATTTGCTCAGAGTAAACAAACCAAATAGAGGAAAGCAAACAAGTTACAGCTTTATAGTTAGAAATAACCTGGTTTCTCCCATCACCTTAAATGTCCTTAACCGCTATATAATCTCTCATGACTGAAGAACTTGAGTCACCATACATTAATATCACCATGCTCAAACACAGAACTATACTTGTGAAAAACTTCATGTCACCCCTATTTTAACAACTGGTTTGTTCTTATGTTGAGCCACCTCATTAAACATTCTCAAACCCTGGCCAGTGACATTTGTAAAGGCAGTATTGAGCTTTGAGAGCTTCGCACCTCTTTGCAAATATATTTACAGCTTTCAGCAACATATGGCACATTTTGTATGAATCACAAATGTCTGCCCACCACATTTCAAGGAGGATGAAATTCTACTGGAATTGATGAAAAGTGTAAGAGAATTAAGAATATGAAGTTTGGGTTCAATCCCGGAACAGATTTAGTAGTTGTGGCTTTCGGAAATTAAATACTCACTATTTCACTGATTTTTGGCAACATTTTTAGCCTTGTGTGCTGCTTTTGACTGGAGTAGAATTAATTTTTTCCACAGTAGGTAGAATGGGGTTATTTTTTGGATTTGTACTGCAAACAGTGTTGGTAACACAGGGATGTTTAAGTTACTGCTGAGCATGGTTTGCACAGAGTTAAGGCCTTTCCTGCCTCTCACCCCACCCTACCAGTGAGTGGGCTGGGAGTGCAAAAGGAGTTGGGAGGGGGAACAGCCAGGACAGCTGACCCCAAGTGACCAAAGAGATATTCCAAACCAGATGGCATCATGCTCAGCATATAAAGCTACGTGACCAAGAAGGAAGAGGGGACATTTGCAGTGATGGTCTTTGTCTTCCCAAGTCACTACCATGCATTATGGAGCCCTGCTCTCCTGGGCATGGCTGAACACCTGCCTGCCCATGCGGAGTGGTGAATTAGCTCCTTGGTTTGCTTTAGTTGTGTGCACAGCTTTTTTCTTTACCTATTAAACTATCTTCTATCTCTACACAGGAGGTTTTTTCACTTTTACTCTTCTGATTCTCTCCCCTATTCCACCGAGGTGGAGTGAGTGAATGGCTACGTGGTGCTCTACTTGCCAGCTGGGGTTAAACCAGATTTAAAAGTTAGAATAGTTAATACAAGCATTAATCTCCCAAATACATACTGAACATCCCTATGAATTTATATTTAATCTTGAAAAAAATACTTTAATGTAGATTTGAGCCTTCCTGCTGAAAAAATTAGAACATATTTAGTAGGGACTATGTCATTTAGAAGCACTGCATTGCTCAGATGAGTAACTGAAAAGAAGAGCTAATAATTCTTTAGCTGTAAAGTCTTTAGACACAGTTATATGTGCAGAAAAATTGCTTTTGCTAATTTTTTTTTAATTTCCAGATTCCTTATTACCTTCAGACTTGAGAGAGAGGAAGCAGCAGTACAAGTACTATTCCTCCACTTCAAATGCTTAACTCCTTGCCATTAATGCCCCTTTATCTCACTGGGTGCGTACCTGCAGAGTAACCATAACCCATCAGGAATTAGGTAACGAAGTCACCCGTTCAAGAGAGGAGGAATGCTGCAGCATTCTGTTCCTGAAAAAAGCTAAAGCACAGCAGAGAGAGATGAGACACAAGGAAGCGCGGATGTCTCCTGCCAGGGTAGCTCGACCCCTTTAGCGGCAGAGGGCAAGTGCCAGTTTCAGCCCTTACAGCCCGGGCCCTGAGGCAGCAGCCGTGAGTCACTGGGCAAAGCCCCAGCCCTGCCCACTGGAGCCTCTCACTGCAGCAGTAGCCTGCAGCCACGACAGCACAGCTCCCACAGCCCATGCCGCTCCTGCCTCCCACCACTTGCTGCATCAACTTGCTAGCCAGCATCTTGCACGAGCAGGAAACGTATCCTTTCCCAGATTCCCTCCTAAGGTCCAGAAAGGCAGAAAATCATAACGTAAACTAAAATCTCTTCCAATGTACTTCACGTCGTTTTTTTCAAGAAAATATCTGAGGAATTGCCAGGTTCTGTAGATATTACAGTCCAGAAGTTCCAATATCAGAGAACAGACTGGGAGGCAAAGGAAATCAGAGATGCCTGAACCGACACACAGGCAAGGAATTAATCTAGCTGAAGACCCACAGAAGCAGGACAAGTGTGATCAGTTTTCAACTACATCAATTACCTCCTACCCCAACACCAGCACAGTGTGGATGCCAGGACAGCTCTATCCATTTCGGAGACCACAGCACACATGCTACATTAAGTTGAGTATGTAACAACAGCATAATTTGAAATACCTTTTAACTATTATTCCACTAATTAAGAAAAAAAAGAAAACAACATGCCAACACTTAACATTTCAATGAGATGCTCACGCTTGGTAAAAGACTCAAGCAAAAATTACATTCCAATTCTCCAATGTTTTTCCACTAGAAGAATTTAATGTTTCTCATACCACTATTTACTGGTTAGTCTCTTTTTGATTTAACCAGTAAATATTCCATTATAACTGTCTTGGTTTTAATCACTAGCAGCTATTCCACATTACATCATTAAATGTTTTAGAAGAGCATTATTGCTTGTAAGTGCTTAAAAAGTTTTCAAAGGAAAAATAAAATATGCATGCTATTTTTCCAAGCATAAAAGAAGATTAACAGTAACAGAGAAATTTCAAGATTGATTATCTTGAAATTACCCACTGAAAAATTCATCTGTATTAAAAAGAATAAAATACTCCTTGAAAATGTAGAGAAGTCAAAGTAATTTATGTTTTAAATTTCCCATGTTTAAAAGGGATTGTGGAAGTAGACCCACAAGAACAAAACTGGTTAATGAAAACATAACATTTCCTTGGCTTAGAGCAAATGCTGATTTTGCAAACAAAGAGAGAAAAATTACCTGCAGATCTGGTACATAAAATTTTTCTCTTTCTTTTAAGGCTTGCCTTGTTAAGATAATTATAACACTTGAACCAACAAGAAGCAGAAATTTGACTGAAGTTCACTCAGTCAAAACATACAACCTTCAACTCCCACACCGTCCTTTCCACAGCTAAGGAACTACGGGATGCCTTCCAAACTACTTTTGCTAACATTCAGAAACAAACTGTCCATAAGATAGAAGCTGCCTTAATCTGCGTTTGCACACTGCATTTTCAATTTCTATCATGTCATTCACCTCCTCCATAACAGTATCACATTTTCTTCTCACATTCTTCTCTGTGCTAAAAGAAAGTCTCTCTCGCAGGCCAAAGGAATATTTGGTGGAATATCTTTATTCTCCGCTGCTGTCCTCTTATTATGTCCCCTGTTGTCTTTATTCTTCAATCCCATACCCAGCTCTTCAATACAACGTGAACAAATGAGTTAAACCACTAGAAAAAGTAACTAGTAGTGGTGGGTTTTTAACCTCTTCCATCTCTCCAGATCTAAAAAAAATGCCTTTTGGAAGGTGCACTTATACAAAATTCAATTTTTACATTCAATACAGGAATGACTAAGTAACACAACATGGTTATAATATCCGGGGAAGTCAGACCAGATGACCACTTCCTCTTACATCTATAAAATGCAACTGCTGTAGCACTAAAAAGCTGTAGAAAAAGAAACCACGTATTAGTAGAGTATTCAATATTCAAAACTGTGGTAGTGAGCAACACACTAACACATATTCAAGTATCAGTGCAAAAGAAGCGCTGTAAGGTTTTACAAAACATGATGTTAAGAGAGACAGGAACTTGCAGACAGTATCCTGTGGGCTCCCCAGGGGTCAGGTTCTAAAGATGCTTCACGGATTTGTCACACCCATACAAAACTACTGCCTTTCAGCTCAGGTTTCTCACCTTATTCTTTCTCCCCTCAATCCCCTCTTGACATTAGTCCCAATAGCTTCTGTGACAGCTACTTACAAAGCTTTCCTTCACAATGTGCCTCCATCTTCAAACACTGTTTCTAAACTGGTGTAAGAACTACATGTGCTAGAAACTCCCACTCAAAATTTGTGTCCCAAAGCTGGAGTATTTCTTTTCAATCCACTGATCAAAATACATTTTGCATTAACACTCACTAACCTACCACAGCCTATCATTGATAGCACCTCCTGATTTCTGCTACTGGTCCTCATTTTCCTGTTACCACATCATCCTGGCACATAGCATGCATCTAAATATATTCCCAATGGTATACTTATTTTTAAAAAGTTTCATCTTTTTGTGACCAACAAAAAAATAAGTCGATGAACAAGAACCTATTTGTACTTTTCAGACAACATTCTTGGGAAAACTACTGGCACAACAGCTAGAGAAAGTAACAAATCATTATAGCCCACAGCTGTTAAAAAACAAATAAAAACCCCTAGTATTTTATCTGAGACTGTAATATTCTTCCACAAATGCCAATTAAAACACCATGAAAACAATGACTCAAAAGTTCTAACTTTAGTCTGCAATTATGCTTCCCATCTATATGTCATAAGAGTCTCAAATTTGAACCTGAAGTGAAAACCTCAAGAAACAGGACATGAGAAAATATAGTGAAAAAACCTGTCTTGCAAATACAGTACTCATCCGTGAGCCAGGACACATAAACTTTCATGGGACTCCTTGGAAGTTGCCCTCTTTCCATACTCAATCTCACACCAAGTAGACATCACAGAAAACGATAGCAACAGTCCACAGGGAGTTCTTTAGCAGAAATGATGTAATTCTGCTAATATACATTTTAGTACTATCGGCTTGCTCTTCTCTCACCTTCCATTAAAAAAAAAAAAGAAAACAAAAAATCAATTTGGGACTAACATTGGGATTTGTGGCTTCCCCAGAAGGACCCCTGCTTTGCATTAGTGAGACCTGAAGTAGTCAAACACAAGAGTATCACCCAGAAGTACAGACACAGAGCTCAGACTAGAATTGTTTGTATTTACAGGGGAGAAACAGTGACTGCAAAAACAGTATTCTTCCCAGAAGTAAGAGGTATATGCATGACATGTATATGCATACAGACCTATGGAGACAAACACATACTGTCATTTTATGCTCTGCAATATGTGGTCTCTGTTGCAAAGCTGGTGTAAAGCTGCTACCACACAGCTGCTGTTTTGTGGCTCTCCCACTCTGACTCAGGTAAGAGTCAACAAAAACAAAACATCAACCAATATTAATTTTGCTCAATGTGGAGATTATGGAAACAAGAAAGGCACTTTCAGCAACTCCAGTTCAAAATGAACGGTGCCAGTACTAGCTATTTCAAATAGGTATCGTTTTGTGTTCCCCTCCCAGAGCACTCATAGCAAGATCTGCATTGCTCAAGTACCTCAGACACACTCCTCTTCTACTCTGCTAGCAGCTAAAACAAATTCTAAAAACCACAATTCTAGTGGTTTCGTGGCTTGACATTGGCTTTTCTTCTCCAGTGGCCCATGTGCACAGTCTCTCTGCAAGAAGCATAGTCAATATTACCACAGAAAAATACCATGAAAGAAAGTTTTAAAAAATGCTTTGTGGTGTTGGGGGACAAATCTGAGGGAAATTATACTGCCATTTAGCTCCTCAAAAAGATACCCATTTCATTTTGTTTTCCCATGAGTTTTCCCACTCAAGGACACCCATCTGTATGCTGTTCTGAGGGATTTACTAATGCACCCCATTTTCTTCAGGCATGTTTGCCAGCCATCTCTCTTCTCAAGCACAACCCTCTTACTTCACAGAGGTCCATACAGAACATATGGGCCATAAGGAGCAGGCAAAGCAGTTTATCTTGATCCAGTGAGCATCAGCTAGATGAAGATTTCTGCCAAGAGGAACAAATACACACATAGATCAGGCAAAGGAGAGAAACCACTCTGCATTGAAATAAGTGGAAAACGACCACAGGAACAGTGTGGTAATGAAGAATGAGAAGACCTCTAAGACTTCCCCACCAGGCTAGCCCAAAGACATTTATAGTTAATTTGTTTAATTATTTAGGGAAATAATGCTAGAGGCTGCAGTCTTAATTGGTTTAATTTCCTTTCACTCATTCAAAGTAACACTCCTTTCAGAGAATTTTATCCCCACAGGATGCAGCTGTTGCTTTATCCAAGATGGGGAGCAGAGAGACCAGGCTCCAGAAGGTGAGAGACTCCATCGGAGTTGGGATGCCAACAGTAGAACACCTCACAGCTGGGACAAACCACAGTCTCACAGAAGCACAGAATATCTGCTCCATGCAACCAAGCAGATTTCCTAGCTCCTGGTCAGTCAGTAGGTCACTATTCCCAAACAACATACTGCACGCATTTTTCCTTTTTAAAATGGCCATTAAATTACGATCTGCAGAATGTCAGTAATACTGTAATGAATTACTCCAGGATTCACTTTGGCTAACAGCTGATGAATCATCACCCACAAATTTTATTTTCAAATTATCAAACGATTCCATCTGAAAATTACACAGCTCAGACACAAATTTAGAAATGTGACTCAAAATATTGTTTAAAATGTGCATGGGTAGTTTGTTAAGCAATGCTTACAGTAGCAGATGTCTGCATCAGAGAAGACACTATACAATAAAGAATAATTCTCATCATTTTAACTGCGCTGACAGATAGTCAGAAGACTCCAGATACATACTTAGTTGGTCTGCATTATTACTATTTCAGGAAGCAGCATTTCCTTTAAAAATTTGTGTTGTATAATTTCTAGTAGTATTTCACAATTTTAGCATTCAACTTCTAGAACATTTATCCAAGATTATGTCATAGTTATAAATACTTCCAATGCCATCGCTCAGCAACCATTCAGGGACTAATGACTTTAAAGGAAACTGTGACATTTTAATAATTTACAAATCCTACGGATTCAGAGAATATTGATTAAAACTAGGCAGATTTAATGTGGAGTATTTTGCTCATTCACCCTTACCTATGAAACTGCTGCAATATATTAAACAAAGCTATAAATCAGCGATAAAGAACAATTAAAACTGAGGGTATTAATGCAGGCTTGAGCAACCTACTAGAAGTAATTAATTTAATAAGATTTTAGTGAATTATTTCAAGTCATACAGTACTCTAACATTTCTTGACATACAAGACCACGCATCTCTCTGAGTCATTTTGGGTCTATTCAATTGCGAGATAAAGCACATGCCTCATTTCAGCCTGAATTTGCACCAGATGCTGAAACCTGAGCATGTAAGTAATAGTCCAGCCTGCTCAGAGCACTCTGTACAGCACGAACCATCAATGACATGCAGAGATTATATAATCACAGAATCTGCTGAGCTGGAAGGGACCCTCAAGGATCAGAGTCCAAATCCTGGCCCTGCACAGGACCATCCCCAAGAGTCACACCATGTGCCCGAGAGCATTGTCCAAACACTTCTTGAACTCTGCCAGGCTGGTGCAGTGACCACGTCCCTGGGGGGCCTGTTCCAGTATCCAACCACTCTCTGGGTGAAGAACCTTTTCCTAATATCCAACCTAAACCTCCCCTGACACAGATTCAGGCCATTCCTTCGGATCCTGTCACTGGGCACCACAGAGAAGAGATCAGCATCTGCCCCTCAGCTTCCCCTCACAAGGAAGTTGTAACTGCAATGAGGTCTCTCCTCAGTCTCCTCCAGGCTGAACACACCAAGTGACCTCAGCCACTTCCTATACAGCTTCTCCAGACCCTTCACCGTCTTCGTTGCCCTCCTTTGGACACTCTCCAATAGTTTAATGTCTGTCTTATATTGTGGCACCCAAAACTGCCCCCAGCACTCGAGGTGAGGCCGCCCCAGTGCAGAGCAGAGCGGGACAATCCCCTCCCTTGCCCGGCTGGTGATGCTGTGCCTGCTGCCCCCAGGACACGCTTGGCCCTCCTGGCTGCCAGGGCACTGCTGACTCATGTCCAACTTGCCACTGACCAGGACCCCCAGGTCCCTTTCCACAGCTCTGCTCTCCAGCATCTCATTCCCCATCTCTCCATACATCCAGGGTTGCCCCACCCCACATGAAGAATCCAGCACTTTCCCTTCTTGAACTTCATCTGGTTGGTGATTGCCCAGTCCTCCAATTTGTCCAGGTCTCTCTGCACGGCCTCCCTGCCTTCAAAGGAGTCAGCAGCTCCTCCCAATTTTGTACCATCTGGGAACTTGCTTAGTGTCCCTTCTAGTCCAGGTTCAAAACTCAGATTGTTAAACACGAGTTTCAAAGTGCTTCAGTGAAGTCAGCCACAGAAACACGCTGCCAAACAGCCTCCTCTCCTTAGACAGTAAATGATGTGGTACTGCAGCAGGTCCCGCAGAGTGAAGGCAACTTGTGAGGCTGTTTCAGGTGGCATAACTCATGGCTTCAGTAACTGAAACAAAAAGGAGGCACTGCCTAGTTCAGAAGCGTGCTGCAGTGGCTACTAACTTGTCAACATCCCTTGCTCTAGATGGTAACCAGTACATTCCAGCCAGCTGGAAAACCACTGACTTGTGAATAACTCCCACCAGACGTCCTTCCTGGCTCAAATAAAGCTCCTTTCAAATATCTTTAACAGAAATGTTCAAAGCAGGCTTCCGACTCATCTACCATCTTTCTACCTGCGATTCCTATTTACTAGAGTAACAAACACCAAGAGGATGTATTGTATCAAAAGTACCATCATTCACAGAGGTTCAAAAGCACCCCAACATGTCAAATTTTCCACAGAAGCAAAGCCCAGCACATCAGAGTTATGTACTCCATAGCCAATGATACAGGAAGCTATTATCTGTGACAAGGGCAGATAAATAAAATTCATAAATATTCATAAAACCCTCATATTTTTATCCAGGTTTTCAATATGATTAAAGTATTTAGGATGACTCTCTTGAGCAGATATCCTTTAAGAGATAAACAGCAGCCATTTATTTTAATTACACAGCTTACCAGTAACTCAGAGACTTCTAATTGTAGATTTTTTAAATTAACCTAAGCATCACAGGGATTAGCACAAATACCTGGAGTGCTGTCTTATAGGTACAAGAAACCTAAATACTCACAGTGAATTCTTCATAAACTACAGAAGTTCTTAGTAAGCCGGTAACAATGCAATTGAAATAGAAATCTTCAGAGAGAAATCTGAATATGTATGTAGAGCCAACAGAAAGGTGCTAAAGCAGCTAACCTGAGAAAGCAACAGACTAAAACAACGACTGATCTACAGAGATGGAGTTTAATGTAGGTAATGGGTTTTTACAAGGGACTGCCTGAAAAGCCTCTGTTGCAGAGTTTAATCTAGCAAGCCAAGTAATGAATACTCTACTCAAAAATAGTAGAGCCAGGGGAATGAACTTTTCTGCAAATCCAAAAAGCAAAAGTTGTCCAAGAACACAATGAAATTGTTTTGGTCTGTCCTTTTTGTAGCTCACAGAAGCACTCCTGAATAACAAGACTTTTAAAAACTACATAGAACGTAAAAATGGACATCATAAGCATCCTTAAAAAATGAGTTTTAGGTGTATTGAAGTTATTGAAATTGCATTGAAAGAAAATGGGATTTCTTTAAAATTTTCCATTCACTTTGTAGAATGTGTTCTGTGGTGGCTGTTCTGCATAAAGAGGCTTGAGGTACTGCCAGCAGGTTTCATCTCCATTCATGGCTGATAATTTTTTGTAACACTGGAATCTTGAAGCACTTTAGCTAACATCCAAATGTAAGCCTAGTTCACTTGTATGCAAATATTTCGCTCTTCATATAAATCATTGCTTGCTGTAATTCAACTAGAAATACATAAGCACTCTCTTACTGGGCTGAGCACCTAAAGCACTTACATTCTTTAGGAAGGAGATTTTATGGTACGTAATGCATCACAGTATTGACTTTTATTTAACTTACAAATACATAACTTCTCTATTTTCTCTGCCAGACTAATAGCTTTGCAACATATCTCCAAGGAATAATGCTCTCTTTAGAGCCAGCGGGCTGCCCGGAGCAGCTTTCTTCTCTTGGACACAACACACTGCTACGGCAGGAGCAAAGCAGGCTACCCCTAAGGGAAATGCCACTACCTGAGCCAGGCAGCTTGCTGGCTTCTTCCATCCTTTGGGTATTTTTTATCTTGCTGTCCCCTGAAAAGCTTCAAGGAGACAAAGTCAACTGTTTAAAATACATCAATATGAAAGCATCAGAATAATAGCTAGTAAGAGGTGGCGAGAAGAACAAGAAGATGTTTCACACCAAAAAAAGCAGTATATAAACATAAGAGTGGTGAAAAGCTCTCTCACAACATGTAACAGAAGGAAAGAAATCCCATTCAGAAAAAAAAGACAATGTAAGAGAAGCAATCTAGATAGATCACATCTCTGAAAATTAATTTCGATTTCTCTGGATTGCAACAGGCTTTCTTCTCAACATCACAGAAGAAAATTCCAGGGGACTATGTCCTCATTTTGGTGCATATTAAATGACATTTCCTTGATCTATGTAATGTGCAATGCCCACATTACAAAGAGCTATCCCTCTCTGCTCCTTGGTTTAGACTCGTGTATCATCGGTAGTTATGGAGATATACCTTTGTCTCTTCTTTCCTGCTTTTATCAGTATGTACATATCCAGGTCATAACGTGTCAGTTTACAGTGTTTATTTTATGTGTTTGAGAAGTAAAGAAAATGTCATTGTATGTAATAATAATGGATTTTAAGGCAAGCCAGGTAGCTCAGACAGAATCACGGCATATAAAATAATTTCCTTCCATAGTCACAATATTCAAACAGCAGGCTCTTCAAGAGTCCAGATTAACTCCAAGCAATCTGCAAGTACTATTCAAGGCAGCCCCCTGTATGCTTTTGCTTGTTGTAGTGTTCCAAGCAGTGATTGTTGAATATACTTGAGAAGTTTTAGGAGTCCATAAAACAAGGGATGGGGGAGCAGGGAGGAAGCCAGAGCAATCCTAAGAACTCAGTAACGTAGTATTTACCATGCTAAAACAGAAAATTCAAGAGCAGAGGAGAAGTCTGACAGTATGTGATATGTTTGACAAGTTGACTAAAATTAAAGTATAAACAAAACCAAGAAAAAATATTATAGGTTTAATCTTAGTTCTTAAAATAAATAATGATAGAAGTTGAACAAGTATAGCCTTTGAATTGCCAAATGCAAAAGGCAATTTCATAAAATTAGCATTAGAAACAAAGTTTGTAACCAGGGAGTACTTATAGTCTTTGCAACATCAATACTGCTAATACTGTTAAATGCACTTTAAAAGAGTAATTTCCATAATGTTAACACAACAGCTAAATACTGCCTATCTGCTAATGGCTCTATGCATATAGCTGACCTTCTTTTTATGCGTAAGAACACTGTACTTATCTAAATAAGTCCCATGAGTTATACCACCAGCTAAAAATCCTGACATATCGAAGTAAAATTCAAAAATAGAACAGCCAGTGACTACCTCTTAAAAAAATGAGCTAGGAAGCTCAACAAAATTGCAATATCTGCCAAGGTCTTTCACCTTATCCAAGGTTTCTCCTTTTATACAGCAATGCAGAGAACGAATTTTTCTTTCATATGTGTTGTCACAAAATGACAGAGTACAAATGTAGCCAAGGGACACACCAAGAAAGGGAAAGAGTGAAACTGAGCCACAAGTCACACTGTTAGAAGGATTAACACTAGATGTGTCATACTTCACACCATAACCTCTTCCACTCTTAGGCTGGGTACCATGTACATTTATCAAAAACTGTTCTACGAAAATCCTGCAAATGCCCTTCTAGTTCATCATCAGTGTAAATAAACCCTACTCTTTTTTACCAGTTCCTTTCCCTTGGTACAAAGATGGATGAGCCAACTCCACCTGTAATCAAAGGTCAGGGCACTACAACATCACAGAGGATACTAAGAGTCAGCCTAACACCTCCCCTTGCTCCTTCTTCCATTGGAGGGACTAGGGTAGAGACAGAGATGAGGAAGCAATGGTGCCTCTAACAACAGCAATTCAAAGACTGAAACTGAACTCAATGTTGCCATTTACAAAAAATTTCCTGAAGCTCAGTAATTACAGCAGGACTGCTTTGCTGTCAACAAGAAGCCTAAAGCAAGAATAGTGAAATTTCAAAATCAATTACACATATTAAAAGCATAAATGCAAACTAAATTCAATCTTTGTGGGCATATTCATAAACCCCCAATTAGATGACCACATACCAGTGTTTGCAAAGGACTCCTACCTTATTGAGCACGCAGAACAGATTTTTTAAAAAACTCTCCTAACTGATGCAGCCTTTCATACTATTAATCAATGCACTGCCTCATCCTAGAAATGCAGTGAACTGGTTCCTGAGTCCTCCCTAGAAGGACACTGCAACACACAGCAACAGGAAAACCGCATTCACACTGCTCAGTGCTTCTCACACCCCAGAATACTAATTCTTTAAATATGAAGTGATCCATCTTAATGCAATAATAATCACTTCAGAACTTCTATCCAGAAAATAAAGAAATGGGAAAAAATATAAAAACTGTTGCACATTATCAATTTTGTCTTAACATCCAGAAAATGAGGTGCTGAGATACATGAAATAAAAAATGCACTATGCCCAAGTCTTTTTGTGTGATTTCTACTATGTTGCATTTCTATAACAAAACTTTAAAAGTTAATATGGTTAGTGATAGAAACCTTTATTCTCTTATTCTTACTAAAAATAGAATCCTTATATTTAAAGTATTCCACAATTTGTCTGTAATTTCCACAGTATAATATGGTAATAAACCCCACACTACTGTATGCATTGACCAAGTTAAACAGAGTACGCTCTGCATTTTTACTTACTAAAAACCACTTATTTCACTACCACTGGCATTTTTGTAGGAGTTTATTTAAATATAATTTAAGTTCTTAATGATACAGATCTTCAAACTTTACATTATTTTTGTTCTCAGCTGCTCAAAAGAGTAACTAAATATTTTGTTATTATGTGCCCATATAGATGAGCTTTTAGGTGATACAAGGTCTTCCACACTTGCACACCAAACATGAACTACTAACCCTTACTGCAGTTAATCCACATGGTATCACAGAAAATAACATCTGAGTTGCCTGAACATAAACTAACGAATAAATGTTTAATGCTGGAAAACTCTTAAAAGTTACCCAGTGTGGTTACAAATTACTTTCTAAATCACTCATACTTTTAACAAAATTTCTCCTGTTCATTCTTTCACCTCAAACTTTCACCTTTTACCACCTCCTGAACAAAACTTTCCAACATATTAAAAACAGCATGAAATTGTCTGTGTATTTCAGCATGCAAAATTGGGGAAGCAATAAGAAAGCCATGAGATGATCATTCTTTAAACAAGGCACAGATCTTTTACTCCACTTTGTTTTTAAAACACAAAATTCTTTTCCACACAAACCTGAAATTTATTAATCAATATAAGCAACTGCCAGGCAGTGGCCATGCCTGGGCAGAACCACTCAGGCGTAGAGTAACAGGAACAGGAAGTTAACTCTGTTTCCACAGTTCTCAGATGAGACTGCAACTTGTGTCAGCCTCCTCACAGCAGAGCAGAGAGTGCACGCAGCAGTCAGATTACTATGCAACTGCTCATCTTTGACAATCATAGCTGATAAAACTAGTTCACACACTTCACTACATACTAAAGGAAAGATGCTGCTTATTAATGCATCTAGTGGGCTGACTCGCTGCAAGGTCATGGTAAGTGCCCTGTGCTGTTAAGTAACAGCCCAGAAAAAGAAAGATTTTAAATACCAGTTGGAAAAATAAATACTTTGCTTAACAGGAGGTTTCCCTTGAATGCATCTAAATTCAGAAAAACACCTTGCCAAACCAGATGGCTATTTCACTTGTATCTTTTTACCACAGAAATACAGTTGCTGGATAGCAAAGGATATACCAAAAAAAAATTTAAAAATCACAATATGCACATACCAAATCTGCTTTACAGAAATTACAAAAAAATTTTAAAAAAAACAAAACCACCCTTACTGTAACACTGTATCTAAAGATTAAAAGAAATAAATATTTCTCAGAATGCCAAGGACAAAGAAATCCAAGTTATAAAGCTACTTGCCAAGGAAATGAAAGATTTACATGAATACTTTCAATAAACCATTATAACCATGCTTTACAAGAAACTTGCACTTCCTCTCTCTGTTTGATACTGGCTCAATTTTTAGTAAAACTGGTCCTGTAGAAATCTAAAGTCATTGCTTGAAGGTTACATTCTTGTAAAGATCATTCTGCTGTGATTTCTGTCGGGAAGTGGCTCATCGTGTATTGCAATTTGGTTCCCAGTGCTATAAACCACGGTTCAGCATCAAAATTATTACTGAAAGTGGCAGCTATTTAGAGAGGTACAAGCAAATTAGGAAGTGATAAGAATTAAAACTGTCAAAATTTCCCAGGTTTTCAAGTCACATTATTCATAAATTAAAGCAAGTACAAGGATATTCATTTTGCAAGTAAAAGTACTTTATGCTAACTGCATAAAATGATAAAAGCTAAGTCACACCACTTATCTTTTGGGAGTATTTATGACACCTGATATATATGCACAACGCATCCAACTTCAAGCGAGTATTCTGCTAAGAGCAGAATTTCCTCTTTTCTTCTCCTCCTTCCTTGGAGCAAGTCCAATAAAAAATGATTAAGATTCATGAGCCTTACTATAAAGCGCACTTACCGGTGCTGGATTGGCTTTAGCTTCCACACCAAAAACATCCCGTTGTTTCACTGTCAGCAAATCCAGACCTTCAGTATCGTTGTCATCATCATCGTCATCATCATCTTCAAAGAACTGCATGGAGTCCGAATTTGGTACCCTGCTAGGTACATGAACTTCTTTTTCCTCCTCCTCCTCAGACAGCTCTTTCAATTCATCCTCAGACTCACCACTCTCCTCAGCACTTCCACTGGAAGCAGAACATTCCTCCGTTTCTTTTCTTCTCTGCTTTTCCTTTGTTCTGTTAACAGATGTTTTTCCACTGAGATTAGTTCCACACTTCTCCACTGTTTCCTCGTTTACCAAGGTGAGGGTATTTTCATTTTGCTCTGTCTCCTCCAAGTGGTCTGTCCCATTGGCTGCCTCCAGCTGTTTCCGAACTCTTTGAAGAAATCTCACACGAGGTGCCATTGCAAGACCAAGAGATCTAAAGCATGGAATTAAACAAATAAATTAATTTAAAAGGGAGATACACAACATTTGGCTGAATTAGAAGCCCTCCTTGATGGCTCAAGTGATTCAGTTTCAATTATGACAATTCATATTGATACATTTTGATCAACACATTTAGAAAAATCTAGCATGAAAAATACATGTGAACACTGGAAGAGGAAGGAAAATGAAATAACTGAGAACTCTCAATTACAAGCTTCCCAGGAAGGAAAACAAACTTAGAAGCTGATAAATTGTAGATAAGAGCCAATTAGTTATCTGTGATTCACAATAAAACACGTGGAAAAAACACCAATGTAATCTGGTATTGAAAATACATGGATTTAATGTCAAGAACTGAGATAACACTGATCTGTCAGATGTCCTTCACTACTGGAAGCACACCTGGAGCACTATCCCCCCCTGACTTTACAGTGACTGAGAGATCAGGAAAACAAACATGGTATGGATGAATGACTAACCGCAGAAAAAGCTAGGGAAAGACATTTCTCCCTTCAAGTCAATTTCACCTGCTCCTACCTTTCTACATCAAGGCTTTACCTCCATGGCATATGTAACTAACAGAGCCAGTAACTATTGTTTTACCCAGTTATTCATGAAAATTCAAAGTTATACTCATAAGCATTACATGAAGGGACAAAAATTGCAGAAAGAGCAAGAAATCCTGTCCAGCAACAATACTGGAGAGCACTGTGTGGGAACAGATACCTTGACTCCAACAGCCCATTTGACTTCAGTAAACTTTGTCACTGTCCATCGTTATTACACCCCACTCTGACAAATCCAAATTTAAAAAAAAAGCAACGCTTCCAGAGTTCATGAGCCTTCTCATTAGGTGAATAAAAAATGTGAGGTGACACTGGTACTGGTGCAAGGAAGACACAGAGAACCCATGATACAGAACTGAACACAGTACTTGGTGCTTGTACATACACTTAACAAAGGAATAAAGGATATAACCAACTACATTGGCTACAAATATACACAGGCACCCACACCTGTAAAAGACAAGCCTCTTTCAATTCAGAACATGCACAGCTATACACCACCTCTCCTCTCAATGATGTTCAAGTAGATAGCATTATTTCTTCTTTTCACTACACAGCCTCTGAGAGGAACCTGAGTTATAGCACAGGAGAAATATCTAATCCATACTACCTGGCAGAAATGTCATTATAAACAGTCCATGAAGCACCCAAAGATACTGCAGAGCAGCAAGAGTGCACTGTAGGTCCTGGAGACCCTTGAACTTTTAATAGTAGCCAGTGGGACAGGGTAGTCAAAAGGAGTACCCTGCTTAAATAACAAACAAAAAAGCCCCAAATGTAACCACACCTGTGGTTAAACAGGGCACTTTTGGTACCAGCCACAGGTTAAAACACTGAAAAGCAGACACAACCCCAAAAAGCAATCCACACTGTTAGATAAAGAATAAATCTTCCAACAAATAAAGTTTATTTTTAATGTAAAAATTTTGGTTTAGTGTTTCTGATAATTCAGCACTGTTCCACGTGCAACTAACAGCAGTAACAAAGAAAACAGAATTTTATGAAAAAGGATCAAAGGAAGTTCTTATCCAGTGTATTTTGCACATTTACTGACAGTGCATTGCTGAGAGGATAACTCAACACCGTTGGGAACTGAAATTGGAGCAACTAGCAATCTTAAACTTGTTTTACTGTTTGACAGCAAACACTAATTACCTTTGCAATGAAATGATGTGTTCAAGTTTGGCCTATTGACTAGCTGTAATGGAAATAACCAAACAGCAGATGTAACGTTTCACTGCGGCAGCTGGAAGCCATTCAAACCTGGAACTGAGCCTTAACACCAGGCACAGTAAAACACACATCAAGAGATTGCTGCATTCAATCTCTTCAGCAAGGGGATCGAAGTTGCAAAAATCCAATCCTTTGCAAGAGAAACGCTTTTTTGCTTGTCCAGATTTCACATTATTCTACATAAAGTATTGCTGTCAAGTGTTGACAAAGCACTGCAAGCAGCAATAATGTATGGCAACTACACAATCAAGTGTTCACTTCTCTTTCTCAAGCAGACACACACAAGGTATACAGGGTTGAAAACTCTGATTTTATCAGACCTTTTCTTCTACGCCTCCAGAGCTAGCATCAAAGATCAGAAACACACATGCAGAGAAAAGTTGGACAAGGTGAAAAACTAATCTCTGTTCAGCAAAAGTTACAAAACAGAGAGAAGGAGCAGCCCATGATGTGGACAAGACTACACCACAGATTTTTTTTTCATTCAAATATTAAATTCCACTTTCCAGACTGCTGTACTGCACTGATGTCTTACTTTAATAATTGAATAAAATTATTTGTCAGTCAGTCTTGGCAGATTTTTCTACACTGTTTAACAAGCCTACCAAAAAAACCAGTGCTATCAGAATTCAAAATACTTTTGAACCAAAAGAATTCAGACATAAGGGAGAGAGAAGGTCAAATTTATTCGGTAAGACAATAATAGTAGACAAGCTTAGCCAAAGTGTGTGCGAACAATCCCCCAATACTTTTAGTTACATAAATTCTCAAACAAATGTCAGCATTTTGGCTCATTATTGCCTCTTTTTCATAGTATATTCCAAATGGAGAAAAATCTGGGACAAACAATCGGGACATTCTACTACTGCTAAAAGCTTCCCCATATTTTAAGATTTGACAATTCCTTCAGAAACTATCTCTTAATCATTCGCAAAATCTATAGTTCAGTCATCCTGAAACAACTCAATGTATGAACCAGATTTCATAAACTAGAAAGGGTATAATTAGTTTTCAATAATTCATTAGATGCCACTCAGACCACAATCCTACTATGACTGAAGTTACAGCTATGTTTTTATTTTAGTGCTACCATTTCAGACACTCATCCGGAACAAGAAATGTGCAGGATTTTCTGATAAAGACAAAAAGCAGGTAAGTTATTTAGTGAGATTTCATAAACCCTAACAGACAACACTAAAAACACACTAACACTACAATGTAGTCCTCAGACTATGGTAACCTTTAAATGGCTACATAAATTCAGCTGACAAACCAAATAATCCTGTTTCATGTTTTGGTGAATGCAGTGACTTCTTAAGAGCAAGCTCTTCTAGAAAGACATTTGAAATCAGCTTCTAAAGGCAATACTGAAACCAAGGGAGTACTCTGCTACTATAAGTCAAAGTACAGCTGACAGTTCTACTCCTCAACTGAAACCAAGGTGGCCAGACATCAGCATTCCCTAACACTGATCAGGGAATGCACAGAGTAACTAAACAAATGACCTACAATACTCAAGTACCTTTCTTAATTTAGTAACAAGTTCACAAGGACTTTCAGTAAATACGTTAAAAGAGTAAAACTGGAAAGAAATAACACTGTATGGCTTTAAGGAGAATATCACTTTTATTTCTAGTGAATAATGAAGATCAAACATTAATAAACATTTTTTAATGCATTTAAATGAACGGTGTAACAGGCTTAAAATACTGCCTCCTCTAAGGTTTATTAATTGCACTTATACAAGGCCTTGACTGTGTTTACATTAACATGGTTGCTTTACTTTGCCTCTACTTGAATGAGAGAAAAGCTGGA
Source organism: Corvus kubaryi (assembly GCF_017639235.1). Taxonomy (NCBI): domain Eukaryota; kingdom Metazoa; phylum Chordata; class Aves; order Passeriformes; family Corvidae; genus Corvus; species Corvus kubaryi. The sequence goes on along the minus strand of NW_024581076.1, from coordinate 5,860,993 downwards.
CATCTCTCAACTCTTTAGAAAGATCAAATCTTAGACACTCGAAGCAAAATCTACCCTTGCAAAAAACAAATATAAGAACAGTAAAATCTTCACATTTTTAAGTGTGACAAATGCTCCTTATCTGCTCCTAAAAGATTTCTAGTCCCTTTTAAGATATGAGCCAGCTGTAAAGAATCTGAGGTCACATCTGCCGTACTGCTGCACGACAATTTTACACAAGTTACTGATTCAGCCCCACATTAACTTACTACATTTACTAAATATAGACATATTCCTTCAGTGAACTTCTTCAGAATGATTTGAACACATAAAAACACAGCACAGAGATTATTTTTACTGTAGAACAGGTTCAGACAAAGATTTAAAATAGGTTGAAAAAGGTTAAATACTCCCAGAAGCTATTTCAAGAAAACAAATATGTATTACTTGCCTTGCAATATATGCTACATCCACATTTAACATTTAAAATGTTTTCAGAAGACAGTATGAGCAACCGTTTGAAAACAGGAGAACTCACATCAACTGAAATGACACAAATCCGAACTAACAGGCTTTCCAGATGGTCTGATTAATAACCAAAATGAACAGAGAAATTGCTTTTGCTGTGCTATTTACCAGCCAGCTTTATTCCTCTACATTAAGGAGCTCAAATGCCTGGTACTCCTATTAACAATAATGAGGGCCAAGCTATTGAGAAGCAAAGAGAAGGAGAACAAAGACGACATCATGGTCGCAGTCTAATAATTTAGAAGACCAAGATGTGGTCTTCCTTACAAAAGGAAAAGGAAGCTCCACACTGCAGTTCCAAACCCTGGTGGCCCCTTGGTACCTGAGCCACCCTGACACCTGCTCAGAGGGCAATATAGCAGAGCACAAGCAACAAGGTTTTCTAGAGTGCATTTAAAACCCTTTCTCCAAGTTAGCTGGCTTAGCCAACTCTGATAGGCACTCTACTGCAACTGCTACTCACGCATATGCAAGTACATTCACTTCTAAAGTGAATGAAGGTCAATAGCCAGCTTGGCTGCAGAATGAGAAAAGATAGCTCAAGATCCTAGAAGAAATGAGGATGATGACTAAGAGAATAATGACCCTGGACTTTGAAAGAGGAGACTGCAGCTTATTCAGAAAGCTGTGTGGCAAAAGTTTACAGAAGTAGTTACAGAAGCTCAGGAAGGGGCAGGTGGATCTCCAGGTGGCTGAGGGGGAGTTCAGTGAGAAACACCCAAACTCTGGAGGTGACTGGAGGGAATGCTGGGGTCTGTAGGAGCAATAACATACAAGGCTGAGATTAACCAGGTAACAGCATGAGAAATTTTAAGTCTTGTTACAGGTGCATGAAGACTGGAAACAACAGGGGAAAAGTAATTAGGAGCCATCTTTTTAGTTAGGAGATTGGCATGTAGAAAAGTAAGTATAAGGACAGCAAGAAGGAGAGCCAAGAACCAACAAAGGGATGACAAGACGTGGAAAGCCTGCAATGGGCACAGCCTGAGGACAAAACAGACAGCCCTGCACTCACTCACAGCAGCCAGAGCACGGTAACAAATGAACCTCCTGCCCTGACCATGCAGTAAGGGTCAGGCCAGGCACGGGGATGAGGGTGTAGTGGGTGCCTTCCCTGGATAGTGAAAGGACAGACAGATGTGGACAGATGGATCATGTCTTCTGCTACCACCCATTTCAGTCCTGACAGCACCTGCAGCTACCTACTGCTTTTTCATACTGATCTGCAAGCAAAACTATCTGGATACTAAGGTATGTGTATCAGACATTTTCCCAATAATTTGGCTTCAACTTGTTTTATTTATTCTCTGTGTACCAATAGAGGTAGAAACAGAAAAATATGCTGCATTTCTCCTGAAAGACATGACGACAGTCACAGAGGAAATTACCTTCCTTGGCAGCCCCTTGGAACTGTGACTAACTTGCCTACCCAGCACGCTCACCTGTTAAGATCTGCCCCTGGAGAACAGAGCGCATATATGCGTTAGCAGTTAGCTGTTGGGGTCCCTCCCCCGCCGTGTAGCCCTGGGAGAGGGGCCCTGAGGGCACAGACACGGGGTTTCCCTATCCCTGCTCAGCCTCGTTCCCATGGGTTGGTTTGTGTTCCCTGCGCGGGCAGAAGGACCCTTGGTCCCGTGATTGAACAGTTCCTCGGCAGAGCCTCGGCCATGCGGCTGGAGAAATAAACATCTCTGAAACATCTAGCAAGAATCTGTCTGTCCATATATATTTCCTTTCCACGGGACTCCTGGTTTGATATATGCATGTTGCAGGATCCCCACTGCAACAGTTAGCGAAATAAAGTGCCTGAGAAGGAAAATATTTCAAAACACTGCCTCCTCTCTAGGAGACCAGACTAAGTAATTATTCCTTTTCACCCTGTTGTTTGTTTACATTTTCTTATGTTTCCAAAGCTGTCCTTTGCAATTAAAAGACAAATTTCTCTTTTTATTTTCTCCTTCATCAGACTTAAAGGCTGCCTATGTTAACACAAGGCCTACACAAGTCTTCCTCCAGCAAATTATTCTTGATAGCAATTTATAATGAGGATACTGGAGAGAACAGTAATGTACCATGGCTTAAAGGCGATCAATTACTAAAATAGGTATGTGTTTATGTGTCTATATGCTCATATAGACATGCACACATATTTTTTATATTTTTTGTTTTATATATATAATATATATATACATAATCTTATATAACACATTACAATGAAAAAGACTTGCTTTTCTGCAGACTCAGTCCATAGAGTTTAAGAGAATCTCAGTGCACAGACATGCCAAGCAGCAGAGCAATAGGGAATGTGGGCAACAGCCTGGAATGCAAACCTGACAGGGGCATTAAGCAGCCTATTTTTTCTGCAGGATTTTTAGTGGACTAACATCTACCAAGCCAGCAGTAAATCTCCACAGAAAGACTAAAGTACTTTTCAGAAAATGCACACAGAAGGTAAAGGGAAGAAAGGATTCTCATTTCAGGTTTTGCCGTAAGTTTGTGTGCAGAATGTAAACCAAGGTCACTTCTCAATGCAAAATTCAAACATACCAGACTTTGAGGAACATTCATACAAAGGAAGATAACTGATCCATGTATCAGTGGCTGTGCACTGAATTGAAAGCTAGGGATCTGCAGGGTGTATTTAGGTAGACTAGCAGTCTGGAGAGAGGGGAAGAAGAGGGCCAACAAACTAGAACAGAATCTCCAAATTATCTCCCAGATTTATTACCCTCTGACTTTTGATTATACTGCCACATATTTCACAGCCTTGACTAAACCTCTCCTACTCTCCCCAAACAACTGACTGGTTTCTTGCATTTTATTACAGGAATGACATTAGTAGCTTTCCAAACCTGGGACTTGGAATTATTTTGAGGAAGGTCCAAATCCTGGCACACCTGAGAAGACCTGAGAAGAACAGAACTGTAGACTACTCTGACTATAGATATTAGATGGCACACCATGCTGAAATCCAGAAAGAGGCAGTGGGGTTCTGAAAATTTAGCATTACCACCACCTGCTAGTTGGTTTCTTACACTGGTTGCATTTGTGTGATTATCCCTCTCAGCCCCAATCCTCTGCTGCTATTCCTTACATTCATAGCACAGTAAGACCTACAACAGATTTTAAAAACGCTGACAAACAACACAGGAGAAGGGGCAGGCATTGCATGGAGCAAAAATTTTTGAGCTTATGCTAGTTCTCCTTTTTCAAAATGTCTCAGTCCATGAAGTTAAAAAGCATCTTTTATAATAGGCTTATGTATCTTAAAAAACATAATCATGTTAATGGCAGCACAGCACAGGAAGACCAGGTGTTCCAGAATCTAGTAATTTGTCCCATTTTAGTTCATTATGCCATGTGCTAACAAGTTAGCTTTCTCTGTCTGAAATTCCACACATATCAAATCAATTTACTATGTACCTTTGAACACCTTCCTGTTCCCTTATGACTACCTGATGCCCCACGAGATTTCAAAAACTTCACATCTTAAAACAATTTCAAGGGGCTGTCATCCGTAAAGTCACCCTGTCAAAATTAATTTCCCTCCCATACAAAATGTAGAATGATTCACATATATGTACAAAAATAGACAGCCAAATAGACACTATACAGTCTAGTGCAGATGTTTCATCTTTACCAAATGCACTGAATCTTCTGAAAAGTAATTTATGGCCAAGGAGGAATGTCCCAACCACACTCAAAATTAGACTGCAATACATCATCTTTAGATACTCCGATTTCTTGTTAAACAATACACTTTACAGGTTGATATTTCGCTATGAGGCCGAAGGACAAGTCTAGGGGGGAAAAAAACCACCAAAACATTATTCTCTATCCTTTTACTTCAGAAGTTATGTCTTCCAGTGTATATAGCAAATGTAACTTTTGCTCTAAGTTATTTCTCTGTACGGCAATATATTGTCTTTACACATAATTTCCATTTAGAATGCCCTTGAAAATATGCAAAAGCTCAGCATGAATACAAAACTAAATACACTAGAAGACTGTCCAATTCTGTGTGTTAACACAATCACAAGAGCTATTTAAAGACTGTAAAACTTCTCACTATACAGCTTTCATATTTTATGTTGACCATACTTACAGGGCATATTCTGCTAGAGGCAATTTGAAAACATCGAATACATCCTTGTTCTTCATTAAGTACACTGAACGCAAGTAGGATACAAAACACTGAAAGAAAAATAAAAGTATTCAACAAAAAAAGACACCATTCAATTACCAACACAAGAAACAACATAAACACGAAATAGAATTTCACTATTAGGTAGTCTAACACTGATTGCAGACTGAAATTCTTTTCAAAATACCCATCAGACAAAATTTATCGCTACTACGGAAGTGAAGCAACTTCAAGTACTTAAATACTCCATTACATTCACATAGGCTGAATTGGCTAAATTTCCCAACAGTGTGTCATGTTATATTTTCCTAGAAAGAAAATAAGACAGATTAGTCAGAAGGAAACATCACTGATTTGATTTGATTTTTTTCTCCTAGCTTTTATGAATGTTGTTATGCTATTCTGATACCTGAATTATGTGGAACTTAGAACAGACTTTGTTGCTATCAACCTGAGGTGTCCTGACTTAATCTTAGCCACAAGCAGAAAGTTATTCAACTCAATATAGCTGTCTTTCACTGTGGTCTAAGATGAGTCATATTACCTTACATTTACCATCAGCTCATCACATGCACAAAGACAACGAATGCAAGTCAGCTGACCAAGACAAATTCACTACACAACATCTACTAAGACCAGTTCAAGGTTGAAATATCAGTTAATCAGAGACTTTCTCAAAAAAAACTGGAAGCACTACATAAGAGAATAACTTAATCTTGTGTTGCATTTTCCTGCCATCCTTCCCAAAACGAAAGATTCTTATTCTTCTCATGCTTCTTTTACATAGTCTAGTTCTACCCAGCAGCAGCAGCATAAATACTGGAATATTTCAAGTATCAGAAAAGATCCTTGGGTTTCTGTTGTTCATAACCTAATTTCTAACACGTGCCAAAACTCCTACCATGAGGCTTAAACCATCAAACACTAGTAACAACAGCAAGTTATGCTCACAGAGTTACATTCAAGCATCCTATAATCACATCCTTCTTCTGCTATGTACAGGCATCTGTTGGAGAAAACTACTGTATTAATAATTCATGTGGAATTTAAAAAAAACCACCTATTTCTTGTTAACCTCAGATAGAGGAGCAAAGACCCAACAGCCAGGAGCATTGATGTCTTACAGGAATTCTTTAAATACTTGTAAGAGAAAAAACACTTCCAAAGGTGAAATGAAAGGTAAGACAGTAAATTAAGCAATGTTATAAACTCATTCTTTTCTCCTCAGTAAACTGAAATAAAAACTATTAATTGTAAGGTATGTAGAGCTAAGAGATATACTTTTCAAGCTGCCCATTACTTCACTATAAAAGTAAATTTTCATTTGCTTGTTTTTCCTAATGCTAAGGGTTTTTTGGGTAAAGCTTCCTTCCTGACTATGTCTTTCAATTAATTTTAGCTGTTGAAAATGTGAGCTCAATTCATTCAGCTTCTACCAAGATTGAGATGTAGAATAAAACACTTCTTTGCTCCCATTAAATTATTAATCCTTTAACAAAGGTAATTAGAATGTTTAGGAAAAGGCTTCAGATTTGACAGATCTTAATTATCTATTGTTGTCTAGCAAGTGACAAAAATCAATGAAAGCCTCTTTTTTCTCTGCAGTGACAGATGGAAAAAAGCAGGTTAAAAAAGAAGTATCCTTCCTGTGAATCAGATTTGCAGGTATGAAGACCTACATGAGTCACTACTTGCTACAGGGTTTAAATCTCATTATGTCTGTTGGATAACTTATAAAGCCATCCACTTACTTTACTAGTATATATTTGGTGCACATGGTCTAGAAATTAACAAACTATAAAGGGCAGAAAGAACACACCTTTTGCATGCTTATCAAGCCCTACAACGACTAAGAATGAAACACCGAACAATTGCATAGAAGACTTGTTCTACTTTACAAGAAGAGAAATCACGCTATTTACTTTGATTTTTTTATTTGATTTCAGTGTCTTCAACTTCCGTCTAAAATTCTGTCATCTCAGTTGGATTTTATTCAGTTCTCCTAAGACTTCATTAGTCTGCACACACACTGCATCTGAGAGAGAACAAGTTTAGTCAGTCTGAACTTTTTCCCTGCTATCAACTGCTGTTGTCCTCTGCCATATCTGCTGTTTGATTTAACTTTCAAGGTTTTTTTAAATGACTGAACATTGCAAAAAATATTATATGCATTAATTTCTATGGAAAATATGGTTATGGTTGGGCATCATAAACATATTACAGTTCTACTGCAGTAGTAGCTACAGGCCCCCAAAACCACTGGAGATTATTGTACAAGTACCAGAAATACATAAGGAAAAAGTATCACGCTCTATGAATTTACTACCTTTAAATTTTGATTTATTTATCTATTTCTTGGATAACTGTTTTAAGTACTAAAATGCACACAATTCAGCTGATGTGCTGTTTTGACAAAATTCAAAACTAACAGGGTGTGACTGGAATCTCAGGCTGTAACATCCTGCACATCCCTCTGGGCGTGATGAAGAATTCAATGGACAGACATCACTTCAGTGCCACAGTAACATTTGAATTAGCAAGAAAAAGAAGATTCTTTTTTTAAACTGTTTTCCAGAACTGGCTGAACTGACATATTAAATATTAAAATTACAAGAAATGCCAAAAGGCAGCATCAGTCCATGAGAAGAACTGCAAAGGTTTCAAAGGAGCCCCAGTCTGATTCAAACTGTCTTTCCAAGTAATAGCAAGGGAACCATGTCCTACCAAACGAACCATGAAGTTTGTTGAAGCAATTAGCAATCGAGAACTTTCTATTTTCAAACAAAGTAAAAGTACCTCAAAGTAAATCAACAAGCTTAAGAGGACACAATAACTTAGACCTCATGCCCTCAACACACGATGGTAGACTGCCATCCTATCTGGACTTCTGTGCATAGCTGTGCTGTTTCATTGCTATCTCATCCATTCAGGTACGGAATTTATTTGTTTCTTACACTACAAATGTCAAGAACTTGGTAGCTTGCAACAGATAGGCTAGACAACATAACACCCATGCCTCCGAGAAATTCAGCACTTCAGATAAGGATCCAAGGTCAGGATTTCATTTGCATTAATTTTAATGCTTTATTTACACTGACATGGTAAGACTACTTGGCATGTTTGCATCGTACGTCTGAACATTTGTAGTTAAACTTTATTAAGGAGGGACACTTCCATGATAAACCACTTGTCCGTACTTCAAGTTTTACAAAAACTGAATGTATTTACAGCTTGCCTGCAACAACACTGCTCTTCTATCAATAAATTTAAAACTGCAACAAAAATAGCTTGAAATGGTAATTATACGGCAATTAGAATTTTTCAAAACAAATTTAAGTTTTTATCTGTAACACAGACAGCCCATGTTTGAATTTATTCTTGGCCTATTTTGAAACTTTATCATTACTTTCTTCTGCTCAATTCAGAATGATCCTTCTCTCCCTTTTAAGAGATCTTAAAAAGCCAAAGCCGGAAACAGAGGTTTGTTAATGTTTTCATTCCAAGTAAGACGATGCTGGATTCCTCCTACTCTCATCCTCCCCCAGCCAGCTGCTCTGTCACTTCTGACATAAATTGGTGAAACTGCAACTTCCCGTGGCAGCTGGAGGTGATCGTGACACCTCACCAGTGCCTCTGGCCTGTGCAGCGCCAGGATGCCGCTTACGCTGACATTCCACATTGCTACAAGCAACACTTCATGCACTACAAAAACCTGGAATACCTGAAAGCCAAAAATAGTTTTCAAAAGCATTCCCTTGGAACATTGCCTTGGAAATTTTATTCACAAAGCTCCCACTGAGTTCCCCAGGCACTTTGATTTAAATCTCCTTGTTTAGGAAAGTAAGAACGACATTCCTCTGACTCACTAAGCGTCCCTACTGCAGGCATCCAAGCTAGGTCACATCACACAGCCTACCTCTGCAGCACAAAGAAACCACCATTCATCCATCCATCCCAAAGGGTTTTCAAGGTATCTGTGTCAGGAGGCATTTGTAGAAGTGCTTATTCCGCCCTATCACCTATAAATGAAAGTTCAGGCAGACTAACTGACAGAGGATATCTGCAGCTAGGTGAGATGAATCTCAAGTGTTTTAAATATGTCAACTTTGACTCATTTTATGTCCCAGTTCAACAGAAAGGTTGAAATTCTTGGTTTCTCTAAGCTTTCACAATCCTGTTTTCATTTCACCCTACTACTCAAGTTTACTAGTATACCTTCAAGTGTTACTAATCCCCACACTGGCTCATACAAATAAAAAGTTATTAACACAAATACAGAATCTCTGCAATCATATATTTCTCAGGCTTTGGCATTTCTGGATTTCTCACCATGTGGCCTTTGGCTGTACTCTTTTAATTTGACCTACAAATATAAGAAAAAATTACATGAAAGATTTGCCTATTATCCTTCTGTGTTTCCCTGCGTCTCAATTTGAGCTTTTGATTTTGTATAGTTTTCAAGAGACTTGATACAACTACAGACTTCATAGGCTAATGATATACACAGTTCAAAAACAAAACAAACAAAACAACAACAACAACAACAACAACAACAACAACAACAAAAAAAGCCAGGAAAAAACCACACAACAACAACAAACCAACCAGCCTTGGAAAACCAACACATTGCAGTGCTTCAATAAAGCAAGTAGTAAGCTCTATTCCAAAGAGCTCATGACCTAAAAATATTATAAAACCAGGGAAAGGTCAGCAAACATGTTTAATGATGGCAAGAGGCAGCACAATTTCCAGAAATGTTTCACAGGCCACCTTTCACAGAAAGTGTCTTTTACAACCAAGCTCATTCTCATCAAGGAACCTACTTAGTCATTTGAAGTTTCCCTTCCAGTTTTCCCCAAACCTGATAAAAACTTGGTGAAATTCACATACTGTCCATAAAGTCGCCCAGCATTAACCAGCACAATAAAGAAATCTCATTCATAAACCCATTCGCATAATTCTCCATTCTACCTGGCTATTTTGCTGCTCATTTAAACCCAAACAAAAGTTAAAATGCTTTATTCAATGCATTGGATTTTACCCTGAGAAAGGACAAATTGTCACATATATTCAGGATATATGACAATAAAAATTGATCAAGGTGGGCATGTGAGGCCTACATGGTTTTGTATTTCTAACTTTTTAAGTCAAGTAGCGTGATCTGCTACTTTTAAGTAAGCTTTTTCATTAGTAGTATTATTTTGAAATTTTCTACATCAGCTTTCCAATAAACTCTCAGGGCGGTTGAAGTTGAGAAGAAACCTCAGAGACCATCTAGTCCAAGTGCGTGCTCAAGCCAAGGTCAGCCAGGGCAGGCTGCTCAGGAAGGAACCCAGTTTTTAATAACCAGCACTTGGAGACTGCACAGCCTTGGTGTGCAGCCTGTTCTAGTGTTGAACCACCCGCACAATAAAGGCTTTTTCTGGATTTAAATTGAGCTTTTTGTATAGCAATTTGTGCCTGTTGCCTCCTCTCCTGTCACAAGGCATCACTCAGAAGACTCTGGTTCCCTCTAATTTATGTTTCTCTCCTAATACAGGAAATTCTCCGAGTGCTCAAATCATCTCTGGTGGTTTTTCAGTTCCAAGCACTGTTTCTAGGGCATGTATGAGTTGGTCAGTTATTCAATCAGAAGTTCTAATTCAACTAACATGCCCCAAGAATTATAGTGTAGCAGATGACTTACCCTTTGAGCTTTCTCTTTTAAGTCCTGATCTTGAGCTAAGAAAGCTTGCATCCTCTTTTGGATGTCTGTAAGTTTTTCAGGATTAATTCTAATTAAAAACGAAAAAAAAAGCAAGCTTTAATTATGAGAGCATGCTAAAATAAGCACCTATTAAGTTCTCAGGAGTATCTTTGCATATTTTTCATTGTTTTATTATGCATAGAGCTATTACCACTGGAACAGCACAGAATGGAACCATATTAACGATGAAGATTACACTCCTCAAACAAATAATGCAGAAAAGACAAATAGCAGCTGTTTTATTCAGAGACAGTTTTCACTGAAGGTGGTGAAACTTCTTCCAAAGCAAAGCAGAAACTAGCAGAAAAGAACTTCTTGATTTTATAAAAATACTGCAAAAATACAAAAACAGCATAATGAATTACAGTACTACTTTATGCTGAAATAAAAGTCTTCAAAAGGAAATTGTCAGCATTTTTAAAAGCTTAAATAAGATTCATTGTGCCAGGAATACTGAAATTTAAGTACTTCTTAGAAAGAATACCAAGTGAGCAATAATAAAGGACATTGAGATTAAACAGATTTAAGAGCTTCTCAAATAAATAAAGAATATTGACTGTACTATAGAAAATGCCATTAAACCTACTAAAAAGATATACCGGTCCTCTCCCAGATTCTGAATTTTTAAACTTATTCCAGTGATACCTACATTATTGCAGGTTTATTTGCCCAGATCTCTTCTCACCTACTCCTGAGCTGCTACTGCCACCCTAGTGTATAATACAACCTAGCAAACACGGTGGGAAGTTATTCTCACTAAATACGAAAACAGGTATCAAACTTCACTCCCTTTCAATTTCTTCACTCTGTTCAGATACAGCCAGGGCAAAACTACAGTGTATACAAGCACTGTTTAGCTGCAGTTTTAGTGAAAGATCAAAAAACTTGAGTTCCAGTTTCCAGACAACACACAATTGGCTCTAAAAGTGTAAAGACATAAGAAAGAAAAAAAGAAGCATGAAAAATTGAGTGGGGGACAAACTGACCAAAAAATCTTTGGAATATAATGATAGAAAAAGTAAAGAAGGAATAGCATGAGTTATAAAAAAATTAATATGAACATCAGTAATAAGTCCAGAAAAGTAGTGGATTGCTGCTAAGTTATGGGAAAGCTGTTAAGAGATGACCCCAAAGCCCTTAAATTAGCCAGTGCCTTTTCTCCTTGTCTTCACTCAAAGTGGCAGCTGCAATCAGTCAGCTAACAACAGCTACAGCACAGTGCAAGCTCACACCAGAATGACAAATCATGGGCGACCAAGTACTCAGATAAATCAGCTGGGTCAAAATAAATTTGCTCCATAGCAACTAGAGAAAGTAAAAGCACTTTGAGTCACAGTTGTATCTAATCTTAAGAACTCATCTGAGACGAGGGAAAAAAAATCCTATCAGACAGGCCAGGCAAATACAGTGCTCATATTCAAAGGGCGCAAAAAGGAAGTTAAACAATTAACTTTTTCTTGATACCAAAAAAAACAATTTGTAAGGACCTAAAGAAAATAAGCAAATACACAACAGCTAACACAGCTTAGCCAGAAGCAAAATATGATTCATCAGTTTGATTATCCTCCATAGCAGCATTAACAGGTCTTAAGAATGGGAAAGAAACAGCAGACGTCGTATCTGGTGTCAGGAAAGAATCTGGCAGTTGTACATTCTCATAAAATAGGGAAACACGGTTTATGTGAAATCTTCAAGTAATGCAAAAATGGCCTTGGAGCAGTACTCAAAGAGTAGCTGAGACTGCAAACTACTCCCTGCTGCCACTGTCAAACTCAAAATGCTTACCAAGTTCCAATTCTCACCTGGACATGCTATTACTCATTATTTTCTATGACTTGATTATTGTAGGAATATGATTCATTATTTATAAGAGACTATATGTCATTGAGGCTCCAAGCATAACAGACAACAATTCTAGAAAAAATACAGCAACATTTTGTAGACTGCATATAAATTTTGAGTAATTTGATTGAAATTTGCAAGAAAAGGGTTTGAAAAAGACAAAACCCACAAGATACTTCACATTCAAAAGCATGGCTAGATAATGTGGTATAAATCTAAGCAATGTCAATTAAGAACATGGTACCCCAGGCACATTTTGAGCTTATGTGTTTGTTAATGAATGAGCAAATTTGCAACACCTGAACATCAAAAAAAAGAGGAATAGTACTGGATTCTCTCTTCTCCAACACCGTACCATGGCAGTCACCCACTGTCATCTTCCTCTACTGCTGGGATTCAAAAAATGAGAAAGCTGGTCATTGTTAAATTGGACTTTGGCTTTAATGAGTTTGTATGTTATTTCTTTCTAAACAAATAAAACCCTTTACAATAAATTGTATACATGTGACTATTAGGAGACACAAACGTAAAAGCTAAACACTTAAATGAATTACCATAATTTATAAGCTTGCCTAAATGCTAAGGACCAGTGAGCTAAAACCAACCATAGAAGGGGATTTTATAACATTGCCATTTTAAGTAGGCTGGTTATTTCTTCCTCTGTGATCATGTATCTTACCTTTAAGAAGCAGTACAACTTTCTGAAGCTACAGTTTTGCCTACCAGTTGCATAAATGCCACACTTGACTTGCCATGATGGAAACACAAACTCAGCTTGCTTGGCCAATCTCCAAATTTCCCCACTGATACACAGCTTGATTTCCTCTCATTTTCCCTGGTTTTAATACTAGGATACAAGCACTGTTTTAACTAGACATTGTCTTTTCACCACTCCTCTCCAAAGCAGAATTTAAGCAAAAAGACCAGCAACCACCTAAGAGACCCTGCTGCCCTGATGGAGCAAAACAGTTTCCATACTCGACTCAGCTTCCGAGCAGCAGCAGCAGGTTTTGCACCGTGCTCTCAGTCTGCAACGTGGCTCCCTATGGTTACACTAGGCAACCTGAAGGCTGGAGGGAGTGGGGAGGCCTGGGACCTAAGGAAGGCTCACACCAGCAGATCACACACAGGCGCATAACCACACTGATTAGTGACACTCATGGATTGTCTTACAGTAACTATGGCAACTGGGAGGCAGTGAGTTTTAGCAGATTCCCTATATTAACAGTACCCTATATTAATGGTATTAATGTGGAATACATACCTAAGTATTATCCACTGTGAGAAAGGTAAAAAAAGAAAAAAAGGTGCTATGTTGTTACTGCTGTTTTCTTCAAAAAACACTTTTTGTCATAAGATTAAAGAAAGCGATACTACATCATGGGTATCTATACACTTGCACTTCCTTTGGTAAAATTTTCTACACACAAGATCTGTTATGGTTACACCTGAGGAAGCACCTCCTATCTTTTTATCCAACAAAGTTGGATGCAACAAAGTAACCTCAAAATACTATCAAAAATAATTTCAGTTTACAGCTTGCACGGAAAACTAGGAGATTACAGATGCCTTACACAAATGTACATACTATTTAATACTTCCAGAGTACCTTTTTTACCATATTTGAATGTTCTAAGATCTGATATTTATTACTGCATATTTTGCACTTTCTCTTGCTCGGTTTGAACAATGAATTAGTTATGTACTGTTAAAAGCACTACCTGTAAATTGGCAGCTTGTGCTGATTAGAAGGGACTAGTTTACTCCAAACCTCTACAGGCAGCTTAGATTTAAAACTGAAAATTAGGAAAAGAGCCTAAACCCTAGTCTTTTGAATAGGTATCCAGGAAAACAGAAAAGTTCTTCCTCTTTCTACTTTCAAATTATGGAACTGTTTCAAAAAGACTGTCTAAATGAAATAAAAGAACATTAAAAATAATTTGCAAATCAAAAAATACAAAATAAGAAAAGTCACAGAGTTCTTCTGACCACTATACCAGACAACAGGTTAACAAGAACAGCAAAACAAACACTTGAATTGACAATGTTTTAGAAAGAAGCTTTCGAAAAAAAGCTTGCTGAGAGAATTTCAGAAACTTGACGAGTTACACTCTGTGGGCAGTAAGCAATGCTCATTATCTTCTGATTCCCAAGCAAGAATTCTTGAGAATCTATAATTAGGTGAATAAGACAAACAACAGGAGAAGACTTCACCAGAAGACCTGGAACGTGGTCCATGGGTTGATGCAACTTCTTAAACAATTTATAAACTTACAAAACGCACAGGGGTTGGATTAATTAGGAAACTGGCTAGAAGTAAACAGCATGAGAAAATTTGTAGTTCAAAACTTCTAGAATTAAATTGGTTTTCAATCCACGAGTAATTACAAGGATAACTTTTTAAGGATTTTAGTTAGCCACTTCCAAGTACAATGCTACACCTTTTAAATCTTAACACACTAGGCAGACAATTCTAAGTGAAAGCATTCCTGTTCATCATGATGTTACAAATTCTATTAAAGTTTGTTTTGCAGATTGAAAAACTGGATCTTGGGGCAGGCTGTTAAAATATGTTATCAATCAAAAGCCCTGACTTTTCTCATAATGATTCCAATTAAGAACATTACTTAAATGTGTTTATTATACATATGTCCTAAAGGCTTGCTACAAGAATGAATTTTTGGGGTGGTGTTAAAAAAAAAAAAAAAAAGCAGAGTTTTCCATTAAAGTAACATCAGATTAGCAACAATATGTTAAGAGATGCAGCCATGAATATCTCCCCAGAGAGCCACCTAACTTGGATTATAAATATAGTATGCATTTATTTGGGGTAAAAAATTTGGATTATTATCCCAGTACAAAAACACAGATTTCTATTTACATGGATAAATACAGGCTTTTTTATCACTTCCCTTGATAAGCTGTTCAAACAATTAACACCATTACTTAAGAAGATAAAAGCTTAGCTGACAAGGAAAGGGGAAATACTTATAATGTGCATGAGATCAGATATTTATTTACTGAATATAAAAGTAAGATAAATTACTTGAATAACTACCATTTTAAGAAGGAAAATGATGAAGTTTAGAAAAAGAGATTATTTACTGAAGTGGTTATACAGCAGATCCTTTTAAAGTACTATAATGCTTAAAGGAAAAGAAAATATCATACTTCAGTTTCTTTACTGATATGATCCACATTCACTTGGTGTGGTTTTGTTTGGGTTTGTCATTAAGTAGTTGTTGAACTGCATTCTAGTCCTTATTTCACTGTTTTAGCAAAAATTGTTTATGTTTGAAGTTCCTGCGCATCCTACATGGATTTGATACACGTGTTTGACCAGAAGAGGTGGATTTACTTCACCAGTTGCTGTGTACTCAGTTTGTTACACAGAAACAGCAGTCACTACAGTTCAGAAGAGCCTTTGAAATGGCATATCCTATACAACAAAAATAGTTAAAAAAAAAAACAACTAAACCTTAAATCCAGCAAGTGCTATATGCATTGTCTCTATTATCTGTTTCTATTCTCTGAAGAGATGGCAACTTGTAAATTTTGAGCAAACCTGAAGATTTAAGCAATGAGGTGTAAATAACCACCTAAAGTTTGATCCTAATTTGATTTCTTCTCAAAAACAATTGTTCTACAGACAAATTCTGCATAGTTAATTATCTTCTTTGCTTAGATATCCGTATCTTCACATGCAAACCACAGCTTTTCAAAGTAAAACAGTCCTAGCTTTGCTCATACCCACTCATACAGAAACTTACATTTTCTACCTTGTCATCCTTCCCTGATTTATTTTATCTCTACTGTACAATTTTTGGCATGGTGTGACCTGAACTTTCTAAGTGCTAAAAATGGAGTCAGACTCATATCACATTTTTTGGCTTGTTTTCAATTCTTCTTCTATATTTCCTTCACATTCTCTTTTCTCTTTTAATTCAACATCAGACTGACAGGCTCAGAGAACAGTAAACTCCTTCCTACCTACAGCTGCTAAATAAGAAACTACCAGCAATTCTTTTAGTGGTAATCTTTTTTTCTAATATTTTTACAATTGGGTTTTTGTGTTTCCTACATATCCATTACTCTGCATTTAACAGAAAATGGAAACATGCTTTTTTATTTTTAGCTGGTATTGTTATATGCTTCTGCAACTCCTTCAAAGTCAGTTCTATTTGTACAGGTAGCATAGCTCTTTACAGGTTTCCCTTGGAACACTCTCTTTAGTATGAAAACTGACCATTTTTTACATCCTGTCCTTCAACTAACTGATTCAGAAAGGTCATGACAAATTGGAGAAATAGTCTAGAACTAAAGAAAAAACAAGTAAGAGAAACAAAAATGATAACAGCAATAAAAACATACAGGGACAGATTAAAAAAATTGTAATTGTTTAATCTGCAAAAGAGAAAGAAAGCGTTATCATGTTCAATTACATAGAAAGTAGCTGCAAAGAGTAAGAGAATACATCATTTTTCCATATATTCTTGGCACAAGACAAAAGAAATATTTCATTTAAATTACTTACAAGTCTTATCAGACACTTGAAGAAAAAAATGCTAATGGTAGTAACTGTTAAGTATGGATGAGGTCTCTTTGGGAAACTGTGAATATATTAATTGGCATCTGATAAGAATGATTTGTGCAGCTCATCCTGCCTTTGGGAACAGCAATAAAATAGGTAACCTCTCAAGGTCTTTTCCTTCTACAACACTACCAAAACTAATTCATTTCTCTGATTTGTCCAGCTCCAGGCAATTAAAGCACTTTATCAAGATTGTCATAGACTCAGCATACATTACTCTTGCTGAAAAAAGGCTGAATAACAGACAAGACATTAGCCACTTACTTGATTTCACTGATAGGTACTTTCCTCTGTGCCAGCTGTTCCACCATGCCTTTTTCTTCTGAAGGAAGCAATACTAACAAAGCTTCACCACCTTCTTTGTACCTGATCAGAAGGGAAAAAAAGAAACCTCAAGCAAACATGAAAAAATTACATTTTTTGCTGATGTTTTCAATAGCCAATGAGAATTTATATTTGATTCCTTATAAGCAGCCCAAAGAACAGACAAAAATTCTCACTTACCAAAGGGAAAAGAAGAGGCAAACCAGTTAAGTGACTTGCCAATAGCCCCACTTGACCTGATCTTAAAACTACACCTAGAGTTCTAAACATCTAGGGCTAAGACATGGATTCAGATCAGTGACTCTCTTCTTCCCTCAATTTGAAGTATTAGTGGCAAACAAATGATACTTGAACAAAGTGTACTTTGATTACAATACTAGAAAATCCAGCTACTTGCATTCACCCTTCACCAAAAGGCAAGGTTTAACACTTGGTAAAAACGTGATTCTCTTTGCATAACCTGCAAGTCAAAGACAGGGAAGGTTATGAAAGGGTCAGTGCCTTGGTCTCAAATAACAACTCCTTCTTACATGTTCAGTAAAGGCTAACAGGTCACAGAGACATCACTGAAAGAAAAGCATAAAAACAGGAGCTCTTTCATTTACAGAAGCAGTTTTCAGCTGCAAAAGAAAAGGTACAATCAGACTGATCCCATAAGAACGTATCTAGCATTCACTCTTCAGTGCACTTAACAGCTGTATCAAATGTAGATGAGCTGGTAATTGCTCAAGATACACAGTTAGCAAAGACATTAAAAAATCAGTTAATTTATGCTTAAAGCATCTTCTTGATCATTTTCTTTTTGTGCAATAAAATATCAGCTCCTGCTTTTAGCACATCTACTGACTTCAGGACATTCATATAGAAAAAAGTACCCAACAGCATTAGTAAACAAACAATGCAATGGGTTTAAGTTGTTTTGAAGAAATGGGTAATGATGAGCTTGCATGCACTAAGTCTGTATCTACTGTAGCTCTTACACTGTTTCCTTCTTTATATTTGCAAATAGTTCTTAAGAGTACAGATTGATAACAAAATATTGCACAGTCCTACATTACCAAGAAAAAAAAAAAGTCAACTGAATTTCAGGAGTATGCCAGAATTGGACAGAATCCAACTCATAACCAACTGATGAGAGCAATGTGTAGGACAAAGCAAAACCAGACTGGTAAGTTGCTCTGCAGAGCAGCTTTGAACTCCCTTTCTTAGGGAGGCCAGGGAGCACAGAAGGATGTTCTCAGGCACACCAAACAAGAATCATAGTATTAACTGATAAAAATCATTTCAAGTGGAATACAGGGAGCCCACACTTCTCCAAGGATAAACAGTTATCACTTGGCAAAAACAGTACTGCAGAATTGTTTGAAAACTATAAACACTATCTGTCACAGCACAGTAAGCAAGGGAAGTAGCAACAAAATCTGCAGTTAAAATAGTCTGACAGCTTTTATTACAGCTTTCTGCTTTCATTTGATGAATTTGAAAAATCACAACAAAATGCTCTTGGATGCCTGGGATTTTTTTTTCCCCAGTGCTGTATCTGATAGGTTTGGAGACCGACTTCTAAAGACAATTTACAAATGTCTAGTAAATGTTTTCATCATGAAATTTTAACCTTTACATTCTAGATTTTGAAATATTACACAGAAATAGAATTGATACAAAAGCAGAATATCTGTTACATGCCAACATCATTTGAATTTACTGATTGTACATGGATTGATAAGAGTACTTTGGTACTGTACAAAAACTATAATGACTTGATTTTAATCCATTTCAGTAGTAGATCTAAAATGTTCTTAATATAGAAATATCAGCTTGCACAGTCTTTCTTAAAAAAGACGTCTAAAGCAATACATATGTTTGGCTTAAGGCAATTTATTATCTTTACCAAGCATGTTGTCACTGCTGACCAAACATCCCATGAATGTTTGTACCCTTTATACAACAATTAAGGTTGAGAATAACTTGCTTACAGAGACCAAGTGCACCTTTTAAGAAAGTTCTATGTATTTCAACCCAACCAAATTCCAAATGATACATCTGCAAGGTGGGTGCCTGTTGGACACTGCCACTACCTGAACAAGCAGTGAAATCCTGGAAAGCCACTGAACCTTAGAGGACTTCACATTTTATTGTAAAAATTGATGATCATACTACCAAGACAACCAATTATTCATCAAAAAAACCTGAGCTCTCAGAGCACTGTTGGAAAGAAGGATGAAAATACTCTCTTATCTACCAGACAGGAAGACACAGATAATGTTGCTGCCAGTATCAGTCTCACCAATTTAGAGTACAGAATAACACAGTTCTGCTCTTCTCTCCAAAGCAGATGATATGAAAGGGAAAGGATTCCAACAAGAGCTACGTGAATGATCTGATATCTGGAAAGAATCTCTGTTAAATCTCTTAACAATCTTCATCATTTGTCAAGAAAAGTCTTGATTGTACTATATAAACCCATACAAATGATGATTTTTTCAGATTCCTTAAAGTTAGCCAAAGGCACGAAGTAATTTGTATAGTTTTGTTGCTTGCGGTATTTCTTATCACAGACTACCTGACTTGGCACTATTAAATTGTTTCTTTTTCGTATCTCTTTTACTCAGTGTGCAAAACACTGCAAAAGGCCAAAGTAATAGAAATCACGGAAGAAATACTCATCAAAGGACAGAGAGTGCAGATATCCTCTCTACAAGCCACAAAACCAAAATCTCCAATGATACAGTACAGGAAAAATCATTCTACATTTGTTTTGCTTGTATATCTTCCCAGCAGTATCCACAAAGTCACTCTGAAAGAGGATGCAGGATCAGATAAACCTTCATTCTGATCCTTACAAGTTGAGCTCATGTTATTAGGGCTAAACTCATTACATGCTGAGTCAGTTATCTTTTCAGAAAGTACAAATCCTAAAGGCACATTCCATAGGTAATTCACAAAAAACACCAAGCATTATATCTGCTATCTATGGACAACGACTATTTCAATGTTTACATTAAGTCTTGTGAAGCCTTTTTGCAGTACTTATTGTAGTAGTACTACAGCTAAGTAAAGAAATAATCACATGAAAAAATAGACAAAGAAGAGAGAAGTTTTCAAGCACCTATACTTTCTCATCTTTTGCCACCTATTAAGAGGGAAAAAAAGCAACACAAATATTTCTCAGAGCTATTCCTTCAGAAATTCAAAGGGACTGAAAGACATCTGATAACTACTGATGCAGTGCAATCCTTTTCCTTACATGTTTTGGAAACATTCTCTTTTAAATGCCAATGGTTTAAAAACATTTGAAGTTAAGGAGGAACAGTCTTTGCCCATTTTGTACTGTAATCATGACTTAATTAATTAAAACAAACAGTTTAATAATAACACTGTTCCTTAGAGCTAAACATGAAAAAGAAAACATCACAGAAAAAAACAAACTATCTTAAATACCATCTGGCAAGGTGTGCATCTGTTCAGCGGACGTTTAGATAAAGAAAGCAAAATGCAGCCTATAAGAAAGGAGTTTTATTTGGGCAGAGTATTATCTTATTTCTCAAAAAAAAACCAAAAACCTCATAATGTGTTAATCAGAAAAATATAGTGTTAAAGATAATCTCAAGAAGAGAGGCTTCAGTGGAAAATTGCAGTTTTCCAAGATGTTCCTTCTGCATATTTCATACTAAAAGCTTCCATCCCGGCCAACTTAGGAAAGCACTAGCTACTAAAAACTGACATAAACAGTAACAAGAACAGTTACATCTGATCAAAAGTTGTTTCCATTACAATGCCTAAAACATAGGAGAAAAGAACATCTCTTAGTATCCTACAGGAATAAAATTCTCCACTAAAGCAAACAAAGGAACATCTCTGTAATTCTTTTCAGCACACAGGTAAAACCTTTAAACCTTTAGAGATGATAAAGCAGTGAAGAAACAACCTTGGTTACTGTAATTCTTCAGCAGAAGGACTACTTCTGCAGATGAGACCGTATTAGGAAAAGTTCTCCCCATTCTTGCTGGCTGCAGCCTTCAACTTGTCCATCATCACCAAAACCTGTCATCTGTCCCAAAATGCTAATTCACTCTGATGATTTATTATTCACTAAGTATGCACTTTGATTCTGCTGAAGAAAAGCAAATTAAAAACCTCAAAGTAATCAAACTTTCTTGGACTGTGTAGTAATTGATGATCTCTTGTCATCCCCTCAAGGTGATCAAGAAACCAGCGAAGGGACTCATCTTTGCACTGTGATTTTAACAGTCTCTAAGGGTACAAGATACAATTTATTCCACGTCCACGGAAAATTGCATCTTACTTGCAGAAAGTCTTTGGGAGAAAAAAAATCACTTCTAGTTCATATCTGCCTTATTTTCTAGTGTCTACTGACTTTAATACTTTTGAAAAAGGCAAGCAACTTCTCTGCAACTCAATCATGACTTACAAGCAGGAAGCTGTGAAAATCATCATTAGAGCTATAAAACAGAGGGTTACATTTACAGTGACTGCAGATGAGAAAAGAAAGATGTCTACAATCGAGGGCAAGTGCCAAAGGCAGACAAAGAGGAAGTGAGATAAATTACCTAGGACAATGTGGTACTGGCTAATTACAAGTAGAGAAAAATGGTTTAAAAATGTTAAGAACCCCATTTCCTTAGCAAAGAAACACAAAGTGTTGCCAAATAGCTTCACTTGATCAAAAAAATAAAAACCATGCTAAAATTAAGAGGACAGTTTATGCACCATGACAGAATCTATCTTAAACTTCTGCTAAAAATCACCCTGAGCCGACAGCTGGTATCAAGCATGAAGAAATAGAACGGCAACAGTCCAGTGAAGACAGGATGAGAAAAAAGTGGTTTTCATGCAGGCCAAACAGAAACTCAGTTGTTGCCTAATCTTAACCTATCTTAACCCATCCATGATCAGATCCAGTTAACAGCTGCATATACTAGGCAATACTATTAAAGCAAACAACATTACCATTATTACAAAGGCAGTAAATGAAAGCATACTGTGGTTGTTAATGAATTCCACCTGGCCATGCAGCTAGAGTTGAGCTTGTTCTAACTACATTCAGAGTTCTTCTACATCCTTGCCATGACCATTGTAACATACAGTTCAGTCAAATGCACCACACTTTATTGTCAGTTGTTGGTCATAACAGAATAAAATAGGAATGGGAACCATCTCACGATGGTCATCAGGCACCAGTGTTCTGCTGCAAAAGCAAATATCCAGTAGGAAAAAAGTTATGGAAAGGGAACTGTAAGGATAAGGTGAATGGATATGCAGACTTTACAGGAAATGTTACACAAGTTGTCTCAAACAGATGTATTATAACATGTTTCCCTAACATTTGTATTTCAGAAGACATAAGTTGATGCCAAATTTCCAGAGTTAAAGGCAGTATTTCCACTTTGTTTGGCAATAAAAAATAATCTATTTTAAAAGCTGGTAAAGGAGAAAACTGAGATGATGAGATAATCATAAAATTTGAGGGAGGAGGGTTGTGGGTATAAAGATACTTGCATAACAGTTTCCTGAACTGGAATATTTCCCTTTACAGAAAATGCAATATACAGGAGGTGATAATGTTTTTGAAGATATTTACCACACATGAACATGCACGAACCCTAAGTATAATTTTTTTTTATACTCTGGACATCACACATTTACCACCATACTCAAAAGAAAAGTATTTTGTGGATTTTTTTAATTTGTAACTTGAATGGGACTTGACCAGGTTGACTTGATTAAAGATCTAATTTTAGCCTAACTGGGCCAGCACGGATAGCATCAACATATGCTGTCATCTCATCTGCAAAACTGGTGAGCTTAAATCAAAGCCCATTCCCAGAAGTATTGCATTCCAAGCCAACAAGCCACCTTCAGATACTTTAGTGTTCCAGAAACTCTCCACAGTAAATCGTTTCAGAGAAAGGAAATTGGGCACCAGGGAAGCCAGATCAACTGCTCAACTGTCTCTTTCTCACTCACACCAAATCTGCTAGAGATTTACCAGAAGAAAGCAAGAGACTGCTCTCCTCAAAACATTAAGGGCAATGAGTTAAGCATTTGAAATAGCATCAAAACCAATCCCAATAAACATGCCTGATTTTGCACGTGCATGATGATACACCCTAATTATGTATTTTCACTCTTCTTCTAACAGACCCTTTGTTTAGCATACACAGTTGCAAAACTATAAATATGAAACTACTGAATAGTTACTTCCACTGTGAAGCTAAGTTATTCACCATGTAAGGCAATCATTTATTCACTACACACCATTCACACCCTTCTCAGAACAGAAATAATCTGGACCACTTGATTTCACAAAAATAATGTTCTTTAAATCTTTGCACATAATTTTAGTTTCCATAAAGAATCAAGAACAAGATGATTTCATCATGTGGAAAAACTGATGAGCAAAAATACAAAAAGCAGCACAGACTCCTCTTTCTAGAGCAAAGATTTGCCCCTGCAAAGACTGCAAGAAACAGCAGTGAATTATTAGCAAATAACCTAACGATCATGCATAACATAAGATGCATTAGGAAAAATGTTAGAGTGAGTCAAGTTCTACTATTTCTAGCATGTAATTTATATTTAATTATTTAACTGTTTTCAATTTTTTTATTAACAACTACAGTAGGGAAGGAAAAGACATTTAATTGATGCAGGCATTTGTCATGTTGCACATTTTTGTGTAATGGAACAATGTAAGACATCTATAAAAATATATCCAAAACATATCAGAATGGATAGTTTTATTCTGAGCAGATCAGTTTCAACCTGATACACGTAACAAATAAATCTGTTCACCCACACAATACCCTTTAACAGAGAGAAACTAACATCCATATCTACCCCTAAGGGGTTCTACAGAAATACAGTAATTCATGTTTAATTTTAAAACTCAACCATTAAATGTGACTACATAAGCCACTATTTCTAAACATGTTTCTTAAGCAAAGTAACAGTTTTTTTAGGTCTCCAATATCAGGCTCAATTCAGGCAAAACTTTATTTCCAATCATACTACCTTCTGGGCCTTCTGAAATAATGAGGACTGGTGAAATCTAAGCTTCAAACCAAGAAAACATTATTTTTCCAGGCCCAGTAACAAGAAGAGTTTTATCTACCATTTATCATAACTTCTACACTGCCGGGTTTCTTTCATAATATGGTGATTTGTTATTCTGGTTCTTTAAATGACAAACGAGCATAGAAAATAAATGCATATTGAAATTTCTATCCCGTCTACATGATCAATGGCCTCTTTTTTGCAATACGTATTTCTGTTTAAAACAACAAATCTTTAACAAGAGATCTGTGTGCACTGCAGTCTGAAACTGTGCTGTACCATTTACAGCAAGTCTTACCAAAGCAGCCCAACAAAAATTACAAGAGACCAGAAAGTGTCTTGACTATTCACAGCTGACCAAATGCAGCAGACAGTCAGTGTTCACTGCTGAGTCCTCGATTCAGGAAGAAGAGCTTCTTCCCATGGATTGTGAACAGTCTGACATCCCACTGAGCATTTAAACAACAAAACGTGAACTGGCTTCATCTGTTGGTGTTGCTTTAGGCCACTTCTAATGCTTTGTTCATTTCTATTACTCCATTGCACAGATTGTAATTCAGTATCCCCCAAAAATTATCAGTAAATTTTTCTATGAAGTCAGACATTGATTCTGTTTATTTTTTCTTTTCCAGTGACCATTAATATCTTTTTCCTTTTTCTGTCTGGAAAGAAGCCCTTTTATACCTATTGGCAAGTTCAGAGAAACAACTGGGTTTTACTCTTGCCGCAGAACCACATTCTCCTTCCTTCAGTCATACTGGGTCAGTGTCCCTGTTTGCCAGTCTTGGTCACAAGAAATAACGGACAAGAACAGGCTCACCAACCTTATCAAGTTAGTCTTACAATAAATTGATTTCAAAAGGCCTTGGGAGGTTGTTGGCTCCTCCAGCCTACACTGGAAGCAATTCATTTCCCACAGCAGCTGTGTCTACTCTGCTGAGTTAAAATACATGTGCTTACTTATTTTGTTATTCCAGCTTATGGCATAGCTTCACGTCAGCAGGCAATAACCTTGGCCACTTCATCGTTCAGTGTACAGGAACATTCCTACCATTCCATTAGGAAAAGAATTCTAGCAGATAACACAGTGCCAGTCAGTACAACTGCAGCATCAGGGGCCACTGTCAAGAGTGTAGCTAGAATACAGTTTCAATTTTAGAAAATTTAATAATATGAATTCCAAGTTAAATGTGGTGTCAACAATGTCTTGTGACCTCCACTGGCAGCTATTTTTACTTAACTTGGGTTAGGATGATGACTTGTCTGCAATATAATATGAGACAGTCTTAATATGGCATTTATTTTTAAACAACATTAACAGTGCTACAGTGGGTCTTAAAATAAAAATAGAAAAATAATCCAAACAAGGAGTTGTCATCTTGGCTGTCCTGATTACTCAGGACCCAAGACATATATCCCTGAAATATTTTTCCCATTAAAAAAAGAATAAAAATCAAGTTTCCACCATTGAAAAAGGTACTGTTAACTCACATTCTTAAATGCTTTATTGCCACATTACTCTTAAGGCTTATTAGTCTCACTTTCACACATATAATGTGCAATTATTTAAGGAGAGACCCAATGAGCATTAATGAGATTCAGAGCTTATACTACAGAGTATTACAGACAGAATAAGATCATTCTATGACCTGCCCCTTTCACCAGTCTATAATTTGACAGGCGTGTGTGTTCTCCAACATTCACAAAGCATCAAAAAACACATTCTTCTTAAAAGTCTTTAGTCATACCTCTTTGGGTCTAATCATACCAGCCACTACAAAGATGGCAGGTAACAGAGTATTCCACTTTGGGAAGATGGATTTTTCCATTTGTTTTCAGAAATATAATTTACTGAAAGAAAGAAAAGCATACACAGAGCTAGACAGAACTCGCATGCCTGTGTGCACACTATGTTTAATGACAACAATAAAACCACAATTACTTTCCTAAGTCAGTGTAAGCACCTAAGAAATCTAACCAGCTAGGCTGGATTAAATGCCATCAGAAGTCTGAGCCAGTCAGATCTAAATCTTATATATAGCTCTGGACATACCACAGATAAAAACTGCAGAGCAAAAACATTTATTCTGTTTAACATTCCAGTGTTGGTGTCTTTAAAAAAAGACTCATGACAGAACAATCACTAAACTCAAGCAGCAGCTTTTAATAGTCTCTTCTGAAGCAAAAAAAAATTAAAACATTAAGTGGAGGGATGAATGTAATGCCAGGAAAGAAAGAAATTCATTACTGAGACTTGCAAGGATATAGGTACATCCAAAACTGAAGGTATTTACGAATTAATAAAAAGATAAAATAGACTTTTTGGTGTCTTGTCTCACCAACACAATCATGACTGCATGAAAAACATGCCTATATGCTTTTTTCATGCCATATAACTTAGACATTATGTTTGGAAAAACAGTTGGGGAAAAAAGTGAGCATCAAGGGGCTTCAAAAATTATTATTATCTTCTGCTGTCCCCTAGTGGCACTGTAACTTGTTTCACAAAATTCATCAAAGAATATTTTCAACTGTAGGCTTCATAAGTTACAGAACAGAAGGCATAAATAGAAATTAAAAGCTGGAAGAAATTATTTTTGCAGGCAATTGCTACAAGCAGTTTTTATTTAGGTTTTAGAAACTAAAGCCCACAGAAAACACTGTAATCTAGTGTTTTAAACCACTAACTTCTCTAAGAAATTGTGTGGAAAAAATAACACCGAAAGTATTTACTAGACTGCCCATGGCATTTGTCAGTATTTTAGAAATTCTGTCACTGAACTAGTTAAGACTTTGAATGCAACTGGAAACAGCTACCAATCACTCCAGTTGTAGCATACCTTTCAAGTTTATTAAAAAAAACCCCACTCAATACATGTCAATTCTACTATGAAGTAAAAGCATTACTGGACAACACCCAGATTTTCTTGATCTTACTTTACCATAAATCAAAAATGCAAGAGCTGCAATTTATGTTCTTCAACAGGGTAAAATGCTAGGGAAATGTTTCTTAGGGAACACAGTGGCCTTACCCACTTAAAAATAAACTGTTACCGCTCACCTTAGATCAAGCTTCACAAAATTGTAAGACAGATGCGGGAACACATCCATGACTGTCAAAGGTTTTCCAGCCCCATCCCCAACATAATTTCTCTCCTTTCATATTTACTTTTGTATCACAAAATAATTTGACTTCAAAAGTAAACAGTACTTGGCATCCCAGTTTTAATTACAGTTTAACACAGCCTCTTAATTAGCTGAGATATGTAATTTAGCTTTCATTCTATGCAATTATATTCTCAAAACCCATGAAAATTTGTAATTATCTCTTAACCTCATTAATGAGGACTACTAAATTGCAGTTCAGTTCATTTTTATCAAGTTTCCAGAAGAAACACAAGCTTCTCATACAAACTGTAGCTATTGAAAACAAGTGAAGCTTCCTATTCAACACTCAGATTTCAATGAGAAGTACATTCTCAATTACCCACATGAAAAACTGCATTAGTATATTTACTTATTGCACAATATTTACTTTAAATTATTAGACATCTCCCTTGTTTTATTTTCAAAGATTTATTTCATGCTATTAAGTTTCCTAAAAAAATTTCCTTCCAGGACTGCTTTACCTTAAGGATGGAGAGAGCGTATGTTTCTTCAAAATTAATGCCCAGTATAGGCAGAACCTGCTGATCTTTGCATCAGATTAGGAAACAGAAAATACCCATGAAGCTTTTCCTACAGAAGGAATTTGCTTTCACTGTCAGTCAACACCCTCCAGCTCACACAACTTGCTCAGATGTACTCCTAATTTCCATAAGGCCTCCCTACTGAAAAATTCACACAGAAGGAAATGTAAACTACATCCCAGTAAGGCATCCAGCACAGCCCACAGCCCCTGAGACAGACACTCAATTTTCTGTCCAAATCTGTCCCTTGAGCAATCACAGAAGGCTGTATTTAAGAGGCCACTGAAGACAGACCCTTAAGGTTGTCAGGCTAAAGTCCTCTCAGAGTCATATTTGAATAAAAGCATTATGACAAAGGGGAGTTGGTTGTCTTTGTAGCTCTCTAGGGCTGTTTCCCCATGCAAAACCTACTTACAATTGCTCTTCTCAGCTCCTAATGAGAATTGGGGAAAGGCCTGAGGATTACAACTCCAGGGAGGTGCTTTAACTCAGTGACACAGTTCAGAAAGAGCTCAACCAGTATCCTAAACACTGCCAATTAAACAATGCCAAATACACTGTTTTCCTTCCATGATGACAGTATGCCATAAAGACAAAATTACAAGCCTTCTGTGGAAGCCACACAGGACTAAAAAAAAAAGACAGACGAAAAAAGAAAATATTACAGAATTCTAACCAAGTCCGTATACTTTTCTTTCAATTGGTATGCATAAGATTACATCTAAATTTTAAATTAGCAAAATAGCTATGTGTTTTATCTAATTATATATAACATTCACTGACTTTGTTCATTGACAGGTCTTTTTCAAAGTCATTTAAAAATTTATCATTCCTCTACTGCAGAAGATCAGAAAACGGAGAGCACATAGACAGAACGGGGCAGAAATGTTACCAACTACAATGAAAACATGGCTAAAACTTCTACGTTTTGAAAAGAGTGCTGGAAATGCACTCTCGTTGTACAGTCACCAAAATTTACAGCCTTCTGATCCAGAAACACAGATCTCAAATTTCTATGGTGTTGAAATCCTGTTCTAAGCAACTGCTCGGTCATTAGGTTTGATAACTGACTATATTGCAAGCTCTACTACAAACAAGTTAAATTAGAGACAAGATACAATGTCAGGTCTTGCATTTCATCCTTCAGATAACTGCACGAGGTTTTTGATCTACTGAATTACATGCAGTAACAGCTTCTGTTCCACTTAAAAATCTACTTCAGAGATGAAGGACCTGGTTTTCAACAGTCTATCTGGGTAACACCCTTCCATCACAGAGGCTTAGCCACAAATATTTTTTAACTAAAGCAAAGCTTAAGAATGTAATTCCGCAGAAGACTTAGAAAATTAAAAATTCAGCCTGTAATTAACATTTGATTCCTTCCTCTCAAATGAAAATAAGGAAGAAATATTTCCATTCTTTTGAAGAGTCTTCAATGACACAAAGAATTGGATCCACAGTCTAAAACCTTATTTATCTATAAATGTCAGTGGAAAAACAAGCTTTTCCACCCACAAACATGCTCAATTCAGCCTTTGAGGTAATCCTGCAAGTTAAAAGGATTTTCTATTTCCTCACTATTAATCTTCCCTGATCAGATGGAACAATCAGGGATGTTCTTGTCTGCTGTAACAAGTCTCTGAAGCTCACTAAGAAATTATTAAGTTAAATCATTACTCTTAACTAATCAAAAGGGTCTTTTAGTGATAACAGCCTTTTTCTTTCTAATTTATATCTTAATTTTTTTCAAGCGAGTCTTTAACCAATGATCTGTCCCTACAGTGATCTAGTTTTAACCATTAAAATACTAAGGAAGAGTGAAATCAAACCTGGCTGTTCTTCCCACTCTGTGGATGTACGTGTTTGCATCTTCTGGACAATCAAACTGAATGACCCAATTCACTGCTGGAAAATCTGTGTAAAGAAAAAACATATCAAGTAAGTTCACTGGACTCAAAATCATCCTATTCAAGAGCATAAATTCCTGCAAGAACCATCACTTGGACCCATTTACAGACATTAGGTGCAAGCTCTGAAATAATGTATTCGCATACATAAACAATCATTCTCTTCATCAAAGAAAGTTAAATTAATTGTGTGTTATTTCCTAAATTGTGACAGTGCAATGAATGGAACATAATTTCACACTTGACAAGAACAGACATGCTTTGTGTCACACAGATGACAAAACACCACTTTGGTTAACAATTACGTAACAGTATCTGACCCACTTTTCACCCACACTGTTAACATCCTACACCACTGGGGTCTGAAGTTAGCTGTGGTGAGACTGTACTACCTCAGCTGTCACATACAGAAATAACATAGTCCCTCTCAAAGATGGGAGGGGGTGACCAAGCCTGACAAAAGTCAACCTTGACTGTGAATGGTTTTAGTAACAAGCATTTCTGAAGTGCTGTGCTTCGTGCAGCAGCGGCAGGCTTCGCACTGAAGTGTTACTTCCTAACCAAGTCTGCAGCTATACTGTATTCCACAAGTACACTGACACTCTAAACCAAACCAACACAAATTAGATAGTCACTGGTGAGATTACAGCAGTATGGAAGGTATGAGAAAGTTTTCATTCCTGACTTCAGTTTTTAGAGCACCTTCTTTCTTTTCGTAACATAGTGACAAAACCTCACATTTTGGACAATGGAGTTTGCTATCTCAAAGAATGACTGGACTCTTGCAAAGTCTTGTGTTGTACTTAAATGCCTCCAAGAACTAAAAGAAAAAAAAGTCTTTTTACCCTCATTTATTTTTCTGTCTCCTTATCAACAGAGTCCTACAATGCCACTCAAACATCAGACATTACAATTTCAGGTTTCCATTTCCACATACCAGTAGGTTAATAATTTTCATATCCTTTGGAATAACCCACAGGATACAGGCACAGCATAAATATTTAAAACTGCTGGAATCTTGCCTTACAGCATGCAGTAAACAAGTGCATCACTATTTCCAT
Organism: Corvus kubaryi; assembly: GCF_017639235.1. Classification (NCBI taxonomy): domain Eukaryota; kingdom Metazoa; phylum Chordata; class Aves; order Passeriformes; family Corvidae; genus Corvus; species Corvus kubaryi. The sequence continues at coordinate 5,830,105 of NW_024581076.1, read as the reverse complement.
ACCACCTGTGTTTTTCTGGGGTAAGAAGAAAAGCTCAGATGAAGTGGGCCTCTTCAGTAAAGAAACAGCAGAACTCTAAGAAGCATCTCTTTTGTGATACCCTAATGAGCTCCTAAGCAAACTACAGCTTCATTTTTCACAAACAGGGTTGGTCTACAGAGTATAAAGTCTGACAAAGCCTCAACAGGTTTAGCTGCTGCTTCTGTGGGTACCTACCCAGGCCACGAGCTGCAATATCTGTAGCGAAAAGCACTGCTGCCTTTTTCCGAACAAAACAAGTGTAGACTTCCATTCTCTTCATCTGCTGCTGCTTGCCATGGAGTGCCAGGACAGGAAGACCAGGCTGAAGCTTACAGAACACTCTGAATAGATATTGGACCTACCCAACAAACCAGGGGGGAAAAGAATTACCATGCAGTGTTAAAGTCGTTAAGATCATATACAGTGTATATAACAACTGACATAATACATCAAATTAAATAAATTTTTCTTCACATCAGAGAAAAAAGATGTTATTTTGAGACCAACTGTGGCAAAAGATTGGCATGCCTTTTGATGGCATTTCCTAAAGGAAACCAGAGTAGGTAACAGCAAGAACCACTTGGGACATGAGTAGTTACGCTGTATGCAAGGGACCAAAGTATCAAAGTCCATCAGAAGCACTGCTTTTAGACACTACTGGAAGGGTGTTGTGTTTTATACTTGCAACTCAAATCAGTCTACAGTCTCTTTACTATTTCAAGTTTCAACAGTTTCTCCTATAAAATCAGCCTGTTTACTCTTACCTACAGTACCCATGATGCAGCATTATTTTGTAGCAGGCAGCTACCTAGTATCTTTTTAAGAAAGCAGTCACATAAACTGTGTATACTGCAAGAACAGCTGCAGCCCGGAGAATTTCTGTACAACTAAGCCAACCACTTCAGTGTACTCACCAGTCAAATGCAGAACAACAAAAATACTGCAACCTCTTGCACAGGTGAAAGAATTGCAAGGAATAGTTACTGGACCATCATAAAATGGTCTATTATTGTAAAATACTAGCATTGTATTATACTAGCAACCAATACCTGCATTGTAAAATAGTTGATACATGAGTAGTTATAGGTACAAATACCTGTGCCAAACAAACACGTGCAAATAACTTCAACAGAATAGTCCCAGGACACTTACACAAGTAGGTATTTGAAGGATTACTTGCTATGTAAGAAAAACCTTTGCATGTACTATTTCACAATCACACTTTCTCAAACAAGCAGATTTAAAAGCTTGTAAGGAAAGCAAGAACAACTACAGAAATACTTTGTAAGCTAACTATGAAACATGTCACAAGACAGAACTGAAACAGCGGGGCCTTACGGACATTAACTTTTAGCATTCATTTTTAACAGCAGACCACAAAAATGGCTGAGAATACTCAGGTCTCCTGCATTGAGCCTGGGTCACTAAACTGCCCAGAAGCCAGGCCTTGCATGACATGCAGCAGTAGGTGATGTTTTGTCCCTCCAATTTCCTCTTGCAAATTAAGTCCATAATCTCACCTCTCTGGTGCATTGACATCTACATAAACATCTTCATTTTATTAGTTTTAAAATGGTGGGGAGAAGGAGGGAGAAAAAAAACATACCTCTTTACAGCTTGCAAAAAACACAATGCTCTTTTTTTTCAAATGAGTTCTCAGGAAAGAGTATAACATGTTTACTTTTTGCTGGAGCTCACAGACAACATAGTTCTGATCCAAAGTTGCTGGGGTACTAAAGAAGAAAAGAAAAAAAAAAAAAAAAAATCACACAAAAGAAGTACATTTAGATAAATCACAGAAATGTCTCACCTTTCTTTTAAGCCAAGAGCATCTTATACATATTCAGTAAAAGGAGAAAAGAAAAGGAGTCAGGCTGGAAAACTCTCCCACTTGAGGAACAAGTCTTAACAGCTTCACTTGAAAACTACATCAATTCCTCTACTAAAAGCCAGTGGGGAGGGACAGATGTCTTTTGACATTACTTCTAAATTCATTTACTACCAGCAAGGCAAACTCCTTCCACGTCTAAGCAGCGACATTCAAACTGCCTTGACTTAAAATGCAACTTTGTCTATTAGTCCCATTAAAGCATCATTTGTGCTTAAGGCAATGTCAAAGCAGAGTCTAATCACGTACAAAAAAAGAGCATTGATGTACTTCTACTGATTATACTGACACGCAAAGTAACTTTCTAAAGCTCTGAATTGTCATCTGAACTCACATTTCTGTTCTTAAAAACAGAAATAAAACAACAAAAAACTTCTTTGGGATATCTGCCCTTGAAACACGTCTAAATGCTCATCTCTTACAGTCCCTCTGCTTCACCCTGAACAGAACATAGGTATTCAAAATTACCTTTCTAAAGGTGGCCACTTGGGAGGATGAAACTACAAGAGACTTTTCCAGTTTTCATTCTGTTATTTAATTTGAATTACGCCACAGTACTTTTTGCTTTCTAAATCTTTCAGAGGAAATTGCTTTTATAAGGCAATAACCTAAGGCAGTAAACTCTGAAACAAATTAATACTTTCCTTTTCTTTATTGTTTTGTTATCTAATTGCACTCTCCCAAATATTTAAAAAAATTAGATGTACTTTAAAATAGACTTCACTGAACACAGGAGATCAGTGAAATAGATAGTCCCCAAAATTAAGACTGTGTACAAGGCTTGTACATTCTCTCCTGCTATGAGGATATTAACCACACACTTTTTTCTGGCAATCATGTTTATTTAAGATGCCTTTGATAGTACTGCTGATTAAAAAAAGGTGTTTGCAGTACAATACAGAGATAATCAAATCAAACAGCAAAAACTTCCCCAAGATTCAATGTGGTTCTGCCATGCATTTGCCTGATGACTTCTTGTTTGCTCCCGGGAAAGCCATTTTCATCTCCGTGCTTCACCTTTCTCCTGCATCTTACATATGGAAATATATGCATGTTTCATAGAAGAGCAGAAAAAGAATCATCCATGTTCGTCAGTAATTTGACACTCAGATGATTGAGCCCACAGAAATGCAAAATTAACATTCTTCATTTGGATTTCAAAAGAAAATAATGTGCCAAAAAGCAACACTCATTTAGTGATATATTAAATTTTTTGAGCACGGCACACCACATACTTCCCTTCAAGCAAGGGCCCCCCATCCTGCTCCAAACTGTAGGGCAGGCCAAATTTATTTTGTGTACACAGAGCCAGAGCCCTAAACATGCACAGAAAATGCAGCACATCAGGAAGCCACAGGAGTTACTGCACATGGACTAACACCACATGCTTTTCTTCGGGCTCCTAATACAGAACACACAAACAAGACTATCATTCTGCACTTTCCCATTAGGAAAGCATGTCCTTGGAAAGCCAGATTTATAAATGGCACACAGACAGACTGTATTTGCACACACATGTGGTGGTTTCACACAGTAAGTACACACATGCAGGAGGCAAGGAAGCCAAACAACAAAAAAAGGAGTAATTCAGAACTGAGTGCTCCTAGAGCCAGGACTCTGGCTATAATCCACTCTGCCGCTTCCTCCTGAGGAAAAAAAAATTCAGTCTGAGAATCTGCCTGAGGAGACAAGACAAGCACAGGTTCAGCATCCCTGTAATCTCCCTGTAACTTAGTCAGAACTAGTCCCCTCTTATTTGGAAATTCTGTGCTTTCAGGAAGGCACACAAGCAGGATCAGACACTGATCCAGTGATGGATGCACAACACAACCTCTGATTCAGGGAATTGTCAGGCAGCAGTTAGGTAGGATCACTATCTAACCCTCCCCAGAAAAAAAAAATCCCAACATACCTGAATTTGGCTTTCTCATGAACCCAAACATATTCAGGATCTTTCAGACTCAGCCGTGCAAGATCCTTCACGGATTTTGTTTGTGTTGCAGAAAAAAGCAGAGTCTGGCGTTTCTTAGGCAGGTTTTCTATGATTGCATTCATTGTATCAGCAAACCCCATGTCTAGAATTCTGTCAGCTTCATCAAGAACTGGATTGAAGGATAAATTTGAGAAAATATGGTTTTAGATTTAGTTATTAAAAAAAACCTACATTAAATCCACATAGCACAAAATTCCATCCGTACTAAAAGTGCAGAGAGTAAATTAATTACTGTACATGACAGAATTCTCTTTAGATATTCCTGTACTTCATAAAACATGCTTTTAAAAAAAACCTGCAACAGAAATCATAGCATTTCCCATAATCTATGCACTACAGCCGTCAATTTCACATGCTGAAGCAAAAAGATCAGCATCTCAAGTAAACAGTTTGGCAATTTGCAAACAGACTCCCTGTCCTATTACTGAAATAAAAGCACAGAATGTAAAACAGTGTTGTTGTACTGGTGACAGAGCAAAACACTCTCCTGTACCTAAGCTGAATTTACCATTGAAATACAGGGTATAAACCAAGTAGCACAGAGACAAAGCTTTAAAAGAGCCTACATTTAATGCAAATCTTGTCTAACTGCCATGAATTGTACTAAGTGTAGCAAGCATGATTTCACATTTTATCAGCTTCATTAGCTTCTTAATTGCTTCTAAGTTCCTCAAGCTATGCTAAAGATTATGCAGTTCTTAGTAGAAGGCAAACCTTTTCACTACACTGAAAATTTTTGTTCAGGTTGGAAGGATGAAAACAAACAATGTTAACAATGCAAACAAAAGAATAAAAGGAGCAGAAATCTATCTTAAAACACGAATAAAAATGTTTTCTAGAACTGGTCCAAAATACACATGCTGCAGTGGATATTCTATATAGCTAGTTAATTATCATGTCAGGAAAGACACAAGAGCCATAACCAGAAAGGGAAGTTTAGCATTAGTAAAGACAAATACAAAGGATTATGCGGGACACTACATTGGGGTTTGGGTTCCTTACTAAAGCCCCTGCTTGTTCTTATCATCTTAAGGAAGGCATGCTCAGCAACTGCTTCAGAGAAAAGTACACACAAGAAAGAGGTTTTGCTGTTCTCTAATTTAATTTGAATATGTATGAGCTCAAATCCCATTTCATCTACATACCATGACAAGAATAAACTTTTTATGCAAGGAAGTGCTGCACACAATTATGAGCTGCTACAATATATTCCTGACTACTTTCAAGTACTTAAAGAACTTACTCAACATTTGCAGATCAGATGCATAGAAATATGAAGTTTCATCCATGTGTTGTAAAAGCCGTCCTGGAGTGCAAATTAGCATATTTATGTGGTGGATTCTTTCAGACTCTTCTTTCAGATCCTGAAAAGGAGTTAAACCAGCATGGCTCTAGTTGTTCAGACCAGAAGTCCAGTACCAGAGACGGTCAGGTCAGTTTAACCTATTAATAGCTTTTAGAAAGAATAGTCAAGGAGCAGCCTTTCGTCTTCCCACAGATATGGCACCATTTCTTCAGCATGCTCACACCTGTGGCTTGAGGAAAAAGTATTTCAGAATAATCTAAATTGACAGGATAGTCCTGGGAGATGTGGCAGGAAGGTCCATCCAGTCATGGACACTGAGAAGATTTTAAATATGCAAAAGCTTTAAAGGACACAGAATACACAGAAGAAAACGAGTGGGTCACAGATAGGTTTCCAATCAAGACTCTCCTCCTTGACTTTTTGAGCCCAGGGTTTCCTTCCTAAACTAGCACTTAATACAGCACTCAACTATGCCTCCATACAGCAAACTCCAAGAGAGGACACACACCTTTCCTCCAATGATAAGGCCAGCTGAGAACTCATGGTTCTTCCCCACTTTCCGCAGAACCTTGAAGGTTTGATACGCCAGCTCCCGCGTAGGCGATATTATCAAAACCCCCAGGCCATCAGCTGAAGTCCACTGCTGGCGACAGAGGAGTTCCAAAGCCTGAAAGCAATTACAATGTGTTATCATCACAAAAATCTCAGAAGAAAAACGTGCAACAACAAATTGGTCAACAAAAAGTGTCGTAAAAAAAAAAAAAACAAGACAAAGCCACATTAATTAAAAGAATGATGTGAAGAAATATCAGTACACACTCTACATAGTTTGATGACTTATAAATTCTAACTAATGGTAATGATACTTGCTGTAGCAAAATTCTCCAGCACCAACCTATGACAGAAAGTAATGGGTGGAAACTCATAAACACTTTACTGCACAATTAATCCTATCCTGTTAAATTCTGGAAATTAGGCCATTTATATGACAATAGAAATCAGTGTTGAAAAATATGAGAAATTTCTCTGCTCCTAAGGTTTTGTGGGAACCAGGAACAGAACAAGCACCTGGAAGAACATTAATTATTGAAGTTTTAATTCTAGCTTATAGACTTGAAGTGGTACTATCCACATATTACATACAGAGCATTCCAACTAAAATTGCCATACAGCTCACACCAGGATTATTCGTCCTTTTATGAATTCATACTGCAGAAACACCGTATTAGTCAGCTAATCCTAACACAAGGACTTTACAGGTATGAATATCTGAAGCCTTCTGAAATACTGAGAGCTGGTAAGCATACTTGCACAATTAATTTTTTTCCACTCTTCATCTCTTCAGCTCCTCTCGCAGCCCTCTTCTCTAAAACTGTTTTAAAATAAGGTTTGTATAACAAAGTACTTCTACTCTTAGATTAACTAATGGAGTAATCTCACTTGTTTCCCAAATTCACAAGACTTTTGAAGCCACCTACATTTTTTTATTCTCTACTAATAAGATTTTTTTTTAAAAAAAGCAGCATAAAGTATAAATCTTCTTTACTAGAGAGGGTATTCAAAGCACCTACTACTGCTCCCTGACAGTAATTACTGACAAAATAGGCTCCAAAGAATTTTATGCTTACAAAAATGCAAGTAATGTTTAAAACAGAGTAACTCCACTAAAAAAAATTCCCCTTCATCTAATCACAACATGATGCGGTTTGCATCCACTTTTATGCACACTTTAAGCACATCTCAATCATACTTTTAAACTGAAAAAATGAAATGCAGATCATGACACTTTGAGTAAAACTGTCAGACGTGTACATCCACGACAGGGCTTTTCATCCCACTTTTCTGCTTGCACCTACAAGTGATTTCTAAGGAGTTCACAAAAGACAAGGAAATGGAAGTCCACAATAACTAAGGTTAACTTTGCTATATAAAGTCCAAACTGTAACATTTTAAGGGAGTGAAAGCCACTCATCTAAGAAAATATAAGGAACTGAAGAAAATCCACCAATCTGTTTCATACACCTAGTTTTCAAATGCCAAAAAAAATTGGACAACTAGAGTTGCACCAGGAAAACACTCTTGAGAGAAAAACAAAGCACTTCCTAAATCACACAAGGTCTACTAATGTAAGGATCAAAACGAAACTTTTAAGTCTTGGAATATTCCTAGCACAAAAAATACACTTCTTTCAGAAACTCAAGCAGCTTTATTCAATTCCTAAGTATCTTGGCTTTCCTGAAACACTCAGAACAGCTGAATTGTAACTTTTTTCTCAGGATCTACTAACCTAAGCTGACATCAATACTTCACAGATAACTTGGTTTGAGTACAAATAGAAGGATGTAAATTACTTACTGGAACAATAAAGGCCAAGGTTTTGCCTGATCCAGTCTTTGCAGCTCCAAGTACATCTTTACCTTGTAAAGCCAAACCTATGGTTTGCCTCTGTATCTCTGTTACCACACGATACTGAGCTTCTTGCAATCCTAGTATTTGCAGGGTGGGAAGAGAAGAGAGGGTGTGGGAGGGCAAAAAGAACAAAAAAAAGAAAGAAAAAAACTTTATTTCATTTTGTCTGGCCTGCAGGACTGCATTGCTCTGTTTAGAAAATGCTGTACATGGCAATACTTACCTAAAACTTGGTTTAAAGAAAAATGTTCAGATGCAGATAAGCAATGCATTCCCTTTTACTTATATTATTTCCCAAAGAAAACTTCCATACGTACCTTTAAGGGTTTTCTTTGACAACGGAAAATCTGAAAATCTTTGGATTTCACTTGCATTTATCTGAAACAAAATAATTTTAATCAATGCTTACAATCTAACCATAAGAGAGGAATTGGACAGCATTCTACAAGTTGGTGTTAACATAAATATGTAGTAGTTCAGTATGACCTGATTCAAGTTAGCTAGTCAGGCAACCTATACCAGTTTGACCTAAGCTAAACTACTGATCTACCATAAACTACTCAGTAAGTAATGACATACTTGAATAATGCAGGCTAATAGCACAATTTAAAGCTCAGACCATCATGAAATCATAGAACAATTTAGACTGAAGAGGACCTCAGAAGGCCCCTGGTCTCCACCTTACTAGAGCCCAAATGTCCTTTTCAGATCTGTGTTTTCAGACCCCAAGCAGGGATCTACTGGGAATATATGCCCATCCTTGCTGCAGAGTGTATTTGGGCACCCAGAGCTGCAGAAATATTACATCCACCTGACTGGGAAAAGAAGAGCTCCCCTATGTCCTGAAACTCACCAGATTCACCAACCTCTAGCACTCAGTGTATTTAATTTTTTAGAGCTGTCCTACACAGTAAAAAAAAACAAAAAACCAAAACCTAAAAAAATAGTTCTTTGTCCTGACACCTACTAATTTAGTTCTCTGCATGCACCCATATTTGAGGGCTGTTAATTACACACACACACACAGAGTCCCCAATAGCATGTGCTTGAGTCCATGAGCTTGTTCAATTATTTACAAAGATGAGGTGTCAAGTAGAGCTCTTGGAAAAAATGTAGTATTTTCAAGGCTGTTCTAACAGATGTGAGCAGCTTTCACTGGCAAAGTTCATAACTAATACTAGCAGGACAAAAAAACCCCACAAAACTCAGGAAAAAAGAATAGAGACTACTGTATTTATAAAGCCTGAGCTGAAAAAGACGGTAGACTATACAGCTTTGAATCCATGCTGACTAAGATGCATAAACTGAGATTTCTAAATGTCAAACTTGGAACTCACAACTCATGCATTTCTAATAGGTAGTGTTTATCTCTAACAAACTGCTGAACAGAAATCTCCCAAATCAGGGACCAAGCAAAACAGTCCTCAGACCCTCCTGACATCTTGAGTTAACAATTCCAGAGAAGGCCTCAGATGAAGAGCTACTGAGCTGTCAGATCAGCCTTGTGTCTACTTGAAGTACCAAACTTTTTACAGCCTCTGCCTATTACAGAAAACTGAGGGGTCATAGCTGTTTAAAGAATCTAAATCACAACACTACTCTTTTCAGCCTAGTTCTCTCCAGTAAAATCAATACAAGTAACTTAATACATGAATTTAATCTCTATAAATAAAAGGTTAAAGCAGGTAAAAGGTAGTAACACCCTTATTAAAACCTGGTTTTGGCACATTTCAAGGCAAAGCTCTTCTAAGGTAGATTTCAAGCTTTCACTGTGTCCTAACAGAGCAAATAAACTTTTGTCAAACATTATTTTGGAGGAGGGAAAAAATCCTACTAGAATCACCATTAAAAAAAGGTCTTTTGTTGACTTTCACATATTGGAATTTTTGACAACTATTTCCAAATTCAGTTGCTAATTTTGAAGATACTATGTATCACATGAAATATTGGGCCAATTCCCACTCTTTATTATTTCGCATGCTAAATATTTACAACTCAATGATGTATACAGTTGCTGTTTAATTTCAGCCAAGAGACTGTCTGCATAGGAAAACAGTAAGCCTACAGGAGGGAAAAGTGTTTCACTAACATCAAAAAAGAATTCATGCAATTGATTATATGCAACTTAAGGGATAGATTTTTACAGGTTTGTGATACATCAAATGGGCTATTGCAGCAATCTGAAATTGTTCTAATGATGAAAGTATTTCAGTAGTCAACTTCTTTTTTAACTCTAGATGACCCAGTAAGAACAGATGTATTAGTCAAAAAAGAAGACAAATATTGTTCTGCTCTTCCACAATTAACTTCTCTAAATCAATTTAAAAATCATTACATGAATAAGCCTAGCTCTTTTAAAGATGTCCAAGAAAAAAAAAGTGAGAACAGTATTAAAAGAGCAAGGAATGTTAGGAAAGGCCATGTCACAAAGCTTCCTATATTATTTCTCTGCCCTACAAAGGATCCTCTTCCAGGAGCAGAGGAATGTTATGTTGTAGTACCCTTAAACTCCAAAGGTACTGATACATTTTTAAGTCATGTCCAAACAGCAGGCATAAGAAGGACTGATGTCTGAGGTAGGTCTTCTGATAGACCTATTCCACATCTACATGCACCAGTGGAAAACACCTCCAACTTCCACCTAGTTTGTTTCCCTGTCCAAAGTTACTACCTCTGCTCATCTGCTGGGAACCTGTAACTGTGAGCTCTCTCTAATCAACTCCATATGAGAGCAGCCAGCTCATTTCAAATACCTCAAGTGCTATTCTGATCTAACTCAACTAATTTGACACAGAGCAGACTAGAAAGGATTTTGCACAAACAGCTCCCCAGCACATCAGTTAGGCTGTTAATGCTTTTCATGAGCACAACTAGATGGAAAAGACCATGTCCATCAATGGCCTGACAGACAACAAAGTCACTGAATCAACAGAAAACAGCTCATCTATGAACGTATAACACAGAAAATGGTCCCATGATTTGGACACATTGGAACTAAATTTCACATCTTCCATCTGTGCTGCCACACACTTGCCATCTGTCAACAAATGGAAAAAAAAATTCAGTGAAGAAGTATATTGGTTGTCTCTTTACTATTCATTTCATCTTGTTTATCCACTGCAGTCATTCTCACACACGAAATGATGGACAGGAGGCCAAGCTGGATCATCCTGCATCAATCAGCCGTTCTACCACTATTCCATGCACATGTAAATCTAACCCACACACAGCCTGTGTGCCAGAGACCCCAGTCACTGCTCTTCACAGAGAAGAGCTTACCCAAGAGCTTTCTACTTCCCTTGTCCTTAAGGAATCTGCATGATGCAGAACTCACTGGAGACCCCTGAAGATCCAAGCACATGGCACTTCTTCACGATTCCCACTCCCACAGATCTAGGGTAATATGGAAGAAACACTGGAGACCAAGTGGAAAACCTTGTCAGGAACCAAAAAAGAATATCTGAAGTACTGAAGATAGAAAGTTAGATGGGCATTCAATCGTATGCTCACAGGCAGGAGAATAGCAGAGCAAAAGGACAGCAAAACTCCAACAGAGCTGAGACCAAGAGTCCCCAGAACTATCCTAACACAAGCATATGTTTACCCTGTCTTAATTCTGATGGACATATCTGAATGCTACTAGCCTCTTTTCTCCAACCTCTAAAAATACACACAACCTTCCACTATGCCATCCCTACCTATGCTGCCCTAAGCTCCACAGTGACATTATCACCCATGCCCAGAAAGAGATGCATGTGCAGTCACTTCAGTGACACAGAAACATCCATAGACATTCACATAGCCAAGGCTAGGAGTAGAGGAACATGTCATTTGCTTTCAAACAGTCAAGCAAATGATCCAATGAAGCTCAAGAATACCAACTTGCTGAATCTTAACTAATGGAGCTAACATGATTTCTTCAAGGTAACAGATGTGTTCTATACCTCTTGTCATTACTTTCTGCTCAATCAAATTACAACCACCAAAATGTCATTGCTACCAGCCGCGCCAAGCGCTGCATAACCAAGTACAACTGCCCTGCAAACTCAGCAAAAGTTGGCAGAAGGCAGAGCAGCACCACAGATAGAGCACATCTGACCCGTTATTCACAATTACGGTGCTTTCCACTGATCAGCGCGATTCCAAAGCCGACTATCTCCCACAAGAATTCAAGGGAATCTGGGTAACAACACCAACACCACTGACTTCAGTTCTGGTATTCAAATACCTACTTCGACTTCAGCTTAAACAACACACTCTCATAGTATGATGTTTGCCCGTCCTGCATCTTCTATGGAGACAAACGTGTTCCATCCCCAACATGAAGACATCCACACTGGTGGAGAAGGGCCAAGTGCCACTGGTCACTACCGTTCCCACCATCTGCTTCAGCCTCCTCCTCCTCGCTGCCCTCCTAACCACAAGCTCCCCCGTCCGAAGGTCCCACTACCCCCGGCTCCACAGCCTGTCCAGTCACCTCCACCAAAACCACTGGAACTGCGGCTACTGGCCCCTCCTCCTCCGCCTGGGGAAAAAGAACAGAGCATCATCCCTACCCCGTGACGGTAAAAGCTCTCTACCTGCTACAGAGCAGTGTCACCCAACACACCTCTTACGTACAGGCACCACCAACAGCCCAGCCAACCAGGGGGGCTCCCCACGCCTGCCCAGGACCCACAGATGCCATCTCTCCTCCTCCCACTTCTATCCACCCGAGGAGAGGAGCCGCTTTTTCGCAGACCGCCGTGCCCGCCCGCCCCACACAGCCCGCCCGTACCTCGGGGTAGCGCTGCACCAGGCGAGCGATGTTCTCCCGCTCCACCTGCCACTCGGGCCGCTTCCTCTCCTTGCGCTGCAGCCGCAGCCTCTTCGTCCGCCGAGTGTATTTCTTCTTCCACCGCTCGAAGCTGCGCACGGGGTCCATGGCCGCCGTGGCCCCGCCGCCGCCGGGCCGGCCCATGCCGCTGCCCCGCCGCCCGCGTGGGTCCCCGACCCACGCGGGCGGCGGGGCAGCGG